>NC_059161.1:91471449-91774479 GCF_019923935.1 Bubalus bubalis | reverse complement strand
CCTTCACTATCTCCCGGAGTTTGGCCAAACTCATGTCCGTTGAGTCAATGATGCCATCCAATCATCCCGTCCTCTGTTGCCCCTTTCTCCTCTTGCCCTCAATCTTTAAATAGTGACCAATAATTTTACAAATTCAATAACTGTAAATCCTCAGATCCAAGAAGCTCAACAAATCCTAACCAGAATGAACGTAAGAAAAAACACCAATTCACCTCATGATCAAAATAAATAAAAAAAAAAAACAAGAACAAAACCAGGAGAAAGGGGGAAAAGGATCATAAAAGCATAGAGTATAAACATAGAAAGCAAAGAGTAAAATTGCAGATTGAAGTTCTAGTTTATAGTAATAACTATGCCAAATGTAAACAGTTTAAACGATTCAGAGATTAATGCATTGAATAAAAAGCAAGATCCAACTATCATTATTATATCTATAAGAAACAAATTAAATAAAGATAATATAATACTAACTCCCTATAAATTGTGAACTTCTTAAGGACATGGGTTATATCTAACTCAATTTGTGTTTCTAGTGCCCAGATCAGGTACGGGTACTTAGAGTTTACTCACAAATATTTGTTCAAAGAGTGACTGTATTTAAAACTTATTTCATAAAACATGCAAGAATAATCACAAGTGAAATATTCACTCTCTATATTAATATCAAAAGTGGTTTTATGACAACTACTTAAAAACAAACAAACTTTTAAGAGGACACTGTATGATTTTTTTATTGTTTTATGGTTAATTTATCTATTTCACCTGAAAACTCCAGAATTTGCTTAATCTAAGTCAAGTAGTAGTAGAAATTTTTTTTTCTGTAAAATACCAGATGGTAAATATTTTGAGAACCATATAGGCTCTGTAACAACTACTCAACTCGGACATTTTAGCATGAAAGCAGCCATAGTCACTACCTAAATGAATGATATGGCCATGCTCCAATTAAACTGCATTTACAAAAACCAGTAGTAGAACAGATTTGGTCTATAAACTATAGTTTGCTAAGTCTCATTCTAAGCACTGGGTGATTGCTCAAAGTCTCTGTGGTTATGCTATCTCTTCCTAGAATCGGGCATTTATCACTATAGAAAGCTTTGATCACAGTCACTAACAGATGCACATGTCTACTTTTCTAGGTTAATGCAAATAGAAGAGACAAGATCTCAGACACTGACAGGTAATTTACTTCCTATACCCAAGCTCTTCAAAGCTGTTTTGTGCCTTCATTGTATTGGTACAGCCTATACAGCTCGTAACTTTGAAAACAACCCTAAACTGTTAAAAGTGTCCAAAGTTACCACTGTGGATTCTATTTTCAGTGAGGTTGAAGGTGATCAATTGTATTCAGGATATGTAATACATATTGTAATAATCTGTTTGATTTGCTTTTTCAAAACACCTTGCATTAGCCTTTTGCTCAGCATGTCACAGCTTCCTTTCTTACCTTTGATAACTTTTTCTCACCCTCTTACAATCCTAATAATAATGATGCATTTAATGTTTTCCTACTCTTCATGGTGTTCGATGTAAACGTTTTTCCAAAAGAAGGACTTAAGTTTCGCGCATGCGGTCAAAATTTTCACTATATCAAATAAGTTACATGAATCCAATTTAAGCAATTTTTTCATTCAGGAAAAATGGTACAATTTGTATACGGAAAATTATGCATTTGGTGTCAACATGCCTGCCTAAGGTACAGATTAGGAATTCAGGATTTCGATTCTATGGTTTATTAGTTGTTGAATAACACTGGACAAGTTAGCCTCCAAGATTCTGCTTTCTCATCTACTAATGGTGAAAATAACATATCTTCATCAGGATTGATGTGGGATTTAATAAAGTAATGCATGATAAGCTTAAAACAGAGTTTCACATGGAAGCTTATTAAAGAGTATTCACATTTAGTATTATTTTTATTCTGTATGCTTGAAACAGTATTCAGTAAGTGAGAGAAAAAAATATATTTTTATATAACCTAGAACTCATATCTTACCAATTTTTTTCTGTAACTTCCAGAGTCTAGCATTGTGTCTGATAATGACTAGGTACTCAAATGTTGTTTGCAGAAGCTAAAGTGAATGAAGTGTCTACATATGGGACACCTTCTACGCTGGCCTTGCCTTGTTAAATAATTTATCACTGCCATTACCCAAGAGGGGTGTTTAAAATCTCCAGCTTGATTCCACTTAAATTTATATCTTTATAGTGTAATATGTTAAATATTTTGTGTACACACACACATATATCAGATAACTTATGGAGCTTAAATAAAGTGTAGATAACTACTCAAACCTGTGAGCTTAGGTACTATTATTCTAATTTAGAAATGAGAAAAAATAAGTTTCAGAGAGGTTACCTTAGGCAGCAGGCAGGACAGTTAGGTTGAAAAGGTTTGACATGTTTGGGAATTCATTTTTTTAAACCACTGTGTGGTTCTATCTCTCATAAGTAGTACACGTTCCTGCAAACCACCACAGATTTCAACAAGAAAGGGAAGAAAGTATTTCAATTTCTCATGTACCTAAAACATCTAATTTATTTTACTTTTATTTTTCAGATGAGGAAATTGATGCTTAAGTAAGCTATGTAACTTGCCTAAGGTCATATGTTGCTTTTCTGCAGGGAATAAAAAACAAATAAAAATAGCTTCATTTTTTCTTCTATTGAAAGTGCCCCTTGAAACAAGTGGTCACTCTCTACAATCAGGCATTTAGCCAAGGCAATAAAGGGCTTCATGCTATAGACATGGTTGAAGCATTAGAAATATGCCTTTCCTAAATTTTATAAAGTCACATAAAGAATTCTGGATGGAAGAGCTGTCTACAACCTGTACTGAGACATCACAGGACCAGACAGTCTAGCAATCTAAGAATTGTAGGAAAGGAAATGGAACATGTATTGTTTAGCACATGCCAGGTATATGCAGGTATATTTGACCATCACAGCAGCATGTGAGGCAAACTTTATCCCCTCACCTTACTTATAAGGGAACTGAAAATCAGAGAAGCTATTTAACTTGGTTTGTGTTTCTCAGCTGGTGAATGATAGGGTCAATTTTTTCATGCTTTTGCTAAAACACTATAATCAAAATGGACAATATAGATAACCGATATGCCTAAGAGAGGATTATGTCTCTTTCTTTCAAGAAATGAAACTAAACTCTTAATGGGAAGAGGAAACTCGTTTTTTCCTAGAGAGCATGCACTTCCTCTTTGGCATGTTCTAAGCAGCTTGATATATACAATCTATTCGCAGACTTAATATTTTCACAATTTCACAGATCAGAGTTGTCTCTTACTTACATGGTGAGAGATATATTTTTTTTTCGACTTTATTAGGTACTTAGAATCCCAAAGAAAACTTGAACTGTTATTCATTTAAAAGAAGAAAAAAAGCTATGTAATTACATCTTTATAATACACCTTCTCTGAAGAATCTTCCCAGTTTACCCTGAGTAGAAATAAAGAAAGTAGCAAGGTCATAGTACAGTGTTTTCAGCCAATCAGGCAGACCTAGGTCTAAGTTCTGGCACGTGGTGGCTAAAAATGGGATTCTGTATGCACACAGTGGGGTCTTGTAAAACAACCCCTTCTCCTTGGTACTACTGTGAGGTGTTTTTTGTTTTTGTTTTTGTTTTTGTTATTAGCATTTTACTAAGGGGCACATGGGAAATAGTTGAGACCTGTATCTAAATGTGCATGATATTTGAATGAAATTTTAGTAAATCAGTCAAGATAGCTTCATTTTACATGTGCATTAAATTAATTTCAAAAATAGTTCATCCATTTCTCTCAATCCCAGCCCCTTGGCCTCTGGCAACCACCAATCTGCTCTCTGTTACTTATTAAGCTTAGTTTTGATTTTTACCCATGGCAGATTCATGTTGATGTATGGCAAAACCAATACAATATTGTAAAGTAATCAGCCTCCAATTAAAATTTTTTTAAAAATTGAAAAAAATTTTCTTTTATTTTTAGATTCCACATAGGAGAGTGATTGTGTGGTAATTTTTTTCTGCCTGCTTTATTTCACTTAGGATAATGTTCTCCAGGTCCATCCATATGGTCAAAAATGGCAAGATTTTATTCTTTTTTAATGACTATTATTCTAGAGAGTGTATCACTTCTTTATCGATTCATCTATTGATGGACACAGGTTCTTTCCATTATCCTGGTCATTGGAAATAATGCTGCAGTGAATGTGAGGGTGCATATATCTTTTTTAATTAGTGTCTATGTGTTCTTTGAATAAGTACCAGAAGCTGAATTTCTAAATTATATGGTAGGTCTATTATTAATTTTCTGAGAAACTTCCACTCTGTTTTCCACAGTGGCAACACCGATTTACAATCCCACCAATGGTGCACATGGGGTCCCTTTTCTCCTCATCAACACTTGTTTATTTCTAGTCTTTTTGATCATAGTCATTTTAAGAGGTGTGAGTTGATATCTGATTGTGTTTTTTTTTTTAATTTTTTATTGCAAGATATTTGCTTCAAAATACTGTGCTGGCTTCTGCCATACATCAACACGAATCAGCCACAGAAATACATATGTTCCCTCCCTCTGGAACCTCCACCCCATCTTCCACCCCTCTAGGCTGTCACAAAGCACTGGGTTGTCCTCCCAATGTCACACAGCAAATTTCCACTGATGTCCACCAGTAAATGAATGGATACATGAATTGTGGTACATATATACAATGAAATGTTATTCAGCTTTAAAAAAGAATGCATTGAGTCAGTCCTAATGAGTCAGAGGAACCTAGAGCCTCTTGTATAGAATGAAGTCAGAAAGAAAAATATTGTATATTAATGCATGGGCAGGGAATCTAGAAATATGGTACTGATGAACCTATCTGCAGGGCAGCAATGGAGACACAGACAGAGAACAGACTTGTGACCCAGTGTGGGAGGGAGACGATGGGGGGAATCGAGAGGGTGGCATGGAAACATATACATTCAGTTGAGTTCAGTTCAGTCACTCAGTCGTGTCTGACTATTTGTGACCCCATGAATCGCAGCACGCCAGGCCTCCCTGTCCATCACCAACTTCCGGAGTTCACTCAGACTTACGTCCATAGAGTCAGTGATGCCATCCAGCCATCTCATCCTCTGTCGTCCCCTTCTCCTCCTGCCCCCAATCCCTCCCAGCATCAGAGGCTTTTCCAATGAGTCAACTCTTCGCATGAGGTGGCCAAAGTACTGGAGTTTCAGCTTTAGCATCATTCCTTCCAAAGAAATCCCAGGGCTGATCTCCTTCAGAATGGACTGGTTGGATCTCCTTGCAGTCCAAGGGACTCGCAAGAGTCTTCTCCAACACCACAGTTCAAAAGCATCAATTCTTCGATGCTCAGCCTTCTTCACAGTCCAACTCTCACATCCATACATGACCACAGCTGACTGTGGTTTTGATTTGCATTTCCCTGATAATTAGGTAGAGCATCTTTTCATGTGTCTGCTGGCCACCTATATGCCTTCTTTGGAAAAATGCATATTCAGATAGTCTGCCTGTTTTTTAATTGGATTGTTTCTTTTTTGTTGTTATTTAGTTCTATGAGTTATATTTATATATTTTGGATACTAGCCACTTATAAGATAAATTATTTACAAATATTTTCTCCTATTCAGTAGGTTGCCTTTTCATTCTTTTGAGGGTTTCCTTTGCTGTGTAGATTTTTATTTTGGTGTAGTCTCACTTGTTTATTTCTGGTTTTGCTTTTAGAGTCAGACTGAAAAAAAAAATCATTACGAAGACCTAGTTAAGGAGCTTACTGTCTATGTTTTCTTCTACGAGTTTTACGACCTTAGGTCTTCAGTCAACTGTTTAATTCACATTAATTTTTGTATACTGGTTTAAGATAGCGGTCTAGTTTCATTCTTTTGCATGTGGCTATCCAATTTTCCCACATTTATCAAAGAGACTGAGCTCTCCCCATTGAATATTTTTGACTACTCTGTCATCAAGTAATTGACCATGTATGCATGAGTTTGTTTCTGGGCTTTCTATCCTAATCCATTGATCTATGTGTATTGTTTTTATGCCAATACCATAATATTTTATTTACTATAGCTTTGTATGTTTGAAATCAGGGATCATGATGCCTCCACTTTCTTCTTCTTTCTCAAGACTGCTCTGGCAACAGGGTTCTTTTCTATTAGCAGGAAATATATATCTACCCTCCCCTACAAGTGCATCAGTTTCTACAACACAGTGTCTGAATCTTAATCACCTATTGGCTGATTTATCTATATGATAAATCTATATCTATCTATATCTATATGATAGATCTATGCATATGATGAATGTTCAAGAAATTATAGGTTAGAAATAATAAGTAGCTTTCTGTGTCAGAATAAGGAAACCAAGGCTTAGAAAAAAATGTTGGACTTTAATCTAGTAGAAGGTGCTAATGAAGGCTGCTGTAATCATATGTATAAGCAGGTGGTGGGAAGAAGATATCTGGGAGTCTGTTTTATGGAATGCTAACTGATGCAGAAATGGGCCCACTGCATCTTCAGGCAACTTCACATCTTGCATTCTTGCTGTTACACAAATCCATTTGCCCTCTTTTATGTTCAAAGAACTGAAGTCTATGGGCTTTAGTGCTAAGGAGGTTAATAATGTGGGACTAATTTCTACTTATTTAACTTATAGCAGAGTACATCATGAGAAACGCTGGGCTAGAGGAAGCACAAACTGGAATCAAGATTGCCAAGAGAAATATCAATAACCTCAGATATGCAGATGACACCACCCTTATGGCAGAAAGTAAAGAACTTAAGAGCCTCTTGATGAAAGTGAAAGAGGAGAGTGAAAAAGTTGGCTTAAAGCTCAACATTCAGAAAACGAAGATCATGGTATCTGGTCCCATCGCTTCATGGCACATAGATAGGGAAACAGTGGAAACAGTGGCTGACTTTATTTTTGGGGGCTCCAAAATCACTGCAGATGGTGATTGCAGCCATGAAATTAAAAGACGCTTACCTGTGGCGGATTCATTTTGATATTTGGCAAAACTAATACAGTTATGTAAAGTTTAAAAATAAAATAAAATTAAAAAAAATAAAAAATAAAAAATAAAAGACGCTTACTCCTTGGAAGGAAAGTTATGACCAACCTAGACAGCATATTAAAAAGCAGAGACATTACTTTGTCAACAGAGGTCCATCTAGTCAAAGCTATGGTTTTTCCAGTAGTCATGTATGGATGTAAGAGTTGGACTATAAAGAAAGCTGAGCGCCGAAGAATTGATGCTTTTGAATTGTGGTGTTGGAGAAGACTCTTAACAGTCCCTTGGACTGCAAGGAGATATAACCAGTCCATCCTAAAGGAAATCAGTCCTGGGTGTATATTGGAAGGACTGATGTTGTAGCTTAAACTCCAATATTTTGGCCACCTGATGCGAAGAGCTGACTCATTTGAAAAGAACCTGATGTTGGGAAAGATTGAAGGCAGGAGGAGAAGTGGACGACAGAGGATGAGATGGTTAGATGGCATCACCAACTCAATGCACATGAGTTTGGGTAGACTCCAGGAGTTGGTGATGGACAGGGAGGCCTGGTGGGCTGAGGTTCATGGGGTTGCAAAGAGTCAGACACGACTGAGCCACTGAACTGAACTGAACTGAACTTCTACTGGTCTCTTTCAGCCGTTGGTTTACATCATTAAAAAGAAAAACATCATATTACATTTATGATATGACACCACTTCATTATTTGTAGATAAAAAATTCAGAGATGTTTCTAGTAGTCTAGAGACTATATCTGCACACACATATCTATATTTATACCTATATCTACATATTTTCATGTAGCACAATCTTTTATACTAGCATAGAAACTTTGCCAATTTGTTGGTGAAAACTGATATACTAAGATCAATTAATAAATTTTAATATATCATTGAACATGTTTTGCCAGTATCTCTCTTTCAAAAAAAAAAAAAGTAAATAGTATTCTTATACTTCTTATAGTCAACTCACCTGGTTATCTAATATAAAAGTCCTGATAGCCTATATTAAAATTTTGGACTATTACATGGAAAGTTTTGTAAATGCACCATACATTTACATATTAGAAAATAATCTTTCCTGCAGGATATATGGGAAAGATTTACTTCATTTCCTATCAGTTAGGCTCTGATTTTATATTATTAAAAATAAACCATATTTCATAGGAAAAAGGAAGATCTTTTGAGAAATCATAGTGTTCTAAAATCGCTTTATTTTAGGACACTACAGGAAAGTCTGTATTTTCCTCTCTTCTTAGTTGGCAGACCTTTCAGATTTACCTTCAAGAATTTTAAGAGGTAATTTGTGTTAAGTATATTTACATTTAATCTGATAAAATGCAAATGGGGACATGGCAAAAAGGAGAAAATTAATGACTTACATTTAGATTCATATTGTAAAAAGGTACATTGAAGTATTGTTTCATAATAATTAGATTCAATCCAATTAGAATTTTAAAAATTCAGAAAGTATCTGAAGTATGTTAGCAAATTCATAGCTTTATAATAATAATTTCAGTGTTGCTTTATATTTCACAAAGTAATTTTGCTGGACTACATACACAGATTCTAATTATACCTAACAAAGAATGGCTTAAATTGGACTTGCTGAAAAGGTCCATTTGCTTATAAAAAGCTGTGATTTTTTGTACTTAAATAAGTGAAATTTGTATTTAATAAAAGCAGAAGGTATAAATTAGCTTTCACTATTTCTGCCTTATAGCAGATTCAAAATTGTAGAAATTTAAAAATTATAACTTTAACTTCTCATGAACTATCCTTGCATTGCTTCAATTTGTGGTTGCTTAGAAACATTATAGGCAAAGGGGCTGATTCTTTCCAGATGCTACTAGTCTAACCACACTTTATGCTTTTGATTTAAGGCTATTCTGTTTAATAGTGTTATAAATACATGTTTCTCTAAAAAGTCACAAACGTACAAATCAAGTTCTGTTAGTGGTGCTTCTTTGGAATCTATCCCTTATTCACATATAAAAGACTTTCTGTGATTAGATTCCACTGCTTTTAGCAAAGGCTAAGTTATACTGAATGATTTATACTATTACTGTCATTTTCTACAGAATTTATTCCCTTAGTTTGCAGCTACATTTCTGATCATGTACTTTTTGATAGCACTAAGTCATCCACATTCATTTATCAAATGCTTATTGAAGGAGACACTTTGGCCTTTTACAAAACTATCAGTAATCTTACTGAGTACTCAGAAATACAGCAAAAGATGAAACCACAGAGTAGTTGGCATATTTGAACAATGACCTTAGCAAATAACTACAGATTCCACTTTGGTGGACACTTTAGAAAAATAGCTGAAGACAGAGAGAGAGGGAGAGGGAGAGGGAGAGGGAGGGAGAGAGGGAAAGAAAGAGAGGGGGAGAGAGAAAGATTGAAACAACGGAGGCCTCAAAGTGAGCTTTTATCAGTTGTACAGGAGACTCGGGCAAGAACAACGTTTAAATTCTGGCTCATTGACTGTCAGGAAGCAAATGATAGTTGAATTGTCATGTTGTCACTAAATAAAAACAACAAAAACAAAAAACTTCTTTGAGAGATTTTTGTTTTCAAGAGGCTTTTTTTTTTTTAAAGCCTTTACAATTTCCAAATCCCCCAAAAGTTCTTACAACTTTCTTCTCTAAAGTTTGAACAGAATATGTGTACCTTCCATTAAATCTCAGTGAATCAAGATCAAAGGTAACCCTAGGCCCTACTCTCACAACGTGGATTTTAAATGGAAACCCAAGGATGATGAGTTTCACATATCTACATTGTGAAAATTTACATCAAATGGTCCCTTGAGCTTCTTGGTGCTTTAGAAGAACACATTTGTTCCATATTCATAAGTTTTGCCTAGCTTTTTTTTTTAAACAGGGAGAAAAAGTATCCTTTAACACAAGTCCACCAAGCTGAATCAAATCCCCGAGAGCTAGCTTGATAGCTTCCCTTCTAAAATTATTCGTTTAATGAGGACAAGGATATCTCTAGGCCCCCATGCCTTACTGTCCTTCCTGGGTATTCTTCAGCTCCCTAAACCTCAACATGCCCCAAAACAAACTCAGGTAGCTTTTCCCTAAAATCCACTCCTTCAACTGTTTTTGATTCAATAGATCGTAATCTACCCAGTTTAGTTACTTTAGAATAATTCTTCATTATGTCTCTCTATATCGCATGATTCTCAACTGCTCCTCTGATCTAAATGATTCTACACTGTAAAGACCTCCTAAAATTGTCAGCTTTTGGGGTACTCTTACTACTACTACCTGGGTTCACATCTCGTCAACTCTGGCAACACCCTCCAAACTCATTTTTGTGGCTAGAATCTTTCCTCACCTTCACCTTATCCCCCACAAACCACAGGAGTGGTGACCACATAAAACTGCATCAAAACCTTTGAGGGATGCCTATAAACACTGGACTTGATAAGCCAAACCTGCTTCTCATGGCAGCCAGTCTTCCCCATCTTCACCCAATACCTTAGTCTCATGGTTTCTCAGGTACCCTCTACTCCAATCATATATTCCCTGTGAACCCCACATGCTGTTTCATAATTTCCTATTTCTACAAATGCAATTGATTCCCTCCTTTTAAATTGATATTCCCCATTTCTCCAGTTAGTGGGCTAGGACTCAACCTCTGACGTCCAAATTCAAAGTTACCTCCTTGGGAAAGCTCTTCCCAGCTTACCCAGACAGAAGAATTCCCATTCAAGTCATCCACGTCACATCCCCCATATTACCAGTAGAACACTTTTCATAGTCAACTACTACTGTTTCTGTTCATAAGTCTCCACAGAGACTTGAGCTCATTACTGAAGGGTCCTTGTCTTATTAATATTCATTTTCTTAGCACTAGGAACTATACCATATGATATTTGACATGTTTGCTGAGTGAATAAGTGAATGACTTAATTATCAGGCTGCTTTTCTTTAACAAGCAGTTTTTTGAAATAATATATAAAACTTACCAAGTGATAATGCTGTTTAATCTGATGACATGACATGCTGCATTAATCTCATTTTATAATAAACACACTGCATTTTCACATCTTTATTTTATCATATAGATATATAAGAAGACATCAATAAAGCATTTAAAAGTAGACTTTATGTACATATCTTTCTGTATATCTATTGAATATTACAACTTTGTCACATGGTTTTATCTTGTTTAATATTAAACTATAGGTTACCTCTGGAAGAACTAATGCATTTTTTAAATGATAGACTTGGTTGCCCATATCTTAATACTAATAATTATTGAGGCCAGATCCTTTCTACCTAAACAACTTCTCTCCCTCTAGTCTGTCATTTATATAATACATTTATGTTTTTATTAGACTACTCACATTCATTATAGATTATCATACATGGTTTGTGACCAGAACATGTCCTTTTTGGTTGTTAAACACATTAATGCAGAGCCTTTCTTTGGGTATAACCTAATTAATTAAATCTTGTTCAGTGACTTGTTTGTGATCATTTCCATAATTGCTATTTCATTCAAACTTGACCCATTTGCCTTTTAAATAAGCTTTTTGTACTATGTTGATGTCTTCATTTTCTCCATATAATAGGAGATTGATAAAATATAAGGTCAGGAAGAGAACTGGCCATGTTAATGAATTTTTTCACAAAGTATTTTTTCTTTTTTTTTTTCTTTTTTTTTTAAATTTTATTTTATTTTTAAACTTTACATAACTGTATTAGATTTGCCAAATATCAAAATGAATCCGCCACAGGTATACATGTGTTCCCCATCCTGAACCCTCCTCCCTCCTCCCTCCCCATTCCATCCCTCTGGGTCGTCCCAGTGCACCAGCCCCAAGCATCCAGTATCGTGCATCGGACCTGGACTGGCAACTCATTTCATACATGATATTTTACATGTTTCAATGCCATTCTCCCAAATCTTCCCACCCTCTCCCTCTCCCACAGAGTCCATAAGACTGTTCTATACATCAGTGTCTCTTTTGCTGTCTCGTACACAGGGTTATTGTTACCATCTTTCTAAATTCCATATATATGCGTTAGTATACTGTATTGGTGTTTTTCTTTCTGGCTTACTTCACTCTGTATAATAGGCTCCAGTTTCATCCACCTCATTAGAACTGATTCAAATGTATTCTTTTTAATGGCTGAATAATACTCCATTGTGTATATGTACCACAGCTTGCTTATCCATTCATCTGCTGATGGACATCTAGGTTGCTTCCATGTCCTGGCTATTATAAACAGTGCTGCGATGAACATTGGGGTACTCGTGTCTCTTTCCCTTCTGGTTTTCTCAGTGTGTATGCCCAGCAGTGGGATTGCTGGATCATAAGGTATGTCTATTTCCAGTTTTTTAAGGAATCTCCACACTGTTCTCCATAGTGGCTGTACTAGTTTGCATTTTGCTTAAAGTACCACCAATCTTTTCTTTGAAGGCTGAGAAATTCACTTCTAGAAGCTTTAATTCTTTTTAAATTCCTATTAGCATGACTTAAAAACAAATCACTATTTAACTGCTTTATTACACATATTAATCCTTGGCTGAGTAAAGGAAATTAGGAGTAGGCTTGTTATTTATCTCAACCCAAACTCTATGGATGAAGGTGAGGGGAATGAAATATTGGATATAATATTAGGAAAATCATTATTGAAATGTAGGATCACACTGACCTTAAGGGATAAACAGAAAGTTGAAAAACAACTATAACACTAAGTATAAGACTTAAAGGACTGGGAAATTTACTTTTGAATGTTTATCAAATTAACAGCTACTTTTATGTCAATATGAAGGCATTTGCTTTTATCTCAGAAAACTGCAGGTCCAACAACTTTTCATGAACACAAGAAATACTAACCCAAATTATAGTAATTTAGTAAGTATTCTTGCTTATTTATTTTCTATTTATATCCCCTCTTTTAAAAGCAACTTGAAATGTCTCATTATAAAAGACATAAACCTCAAGCAAAATTTAAAAAATCACTGGTCAGCTCTGCAGGGACTAGGGGAGCAACCATTTACTATGATCCCTGGTAATTAAAAAGGAAGAATTAAACATTTATCCTCTCTTTTCTGTATAAACTAAAATTTACAGACCACTAGTAACTCTAGCATGTGAAGAAAAATACTCTTTTGGAAAATTTCCATCTAATAAAGTAGAGAAAATTACAGAATTAGAAAATCTGGCAACCTCTTGAAAAAAATTGAAGAAGGTAACACTCATCAGTAGATGGTAAAAGCATTAGATGAAAGGTTAATGAGAAACTTCACAATGAAAGGGTCAGGCTGACTAAAACTGCATTACCGATTAAGTCTCAACAGCACAGAAATTATGATTATCAGACACATGACCTTCTGATTTAATGCAACATAAAGTACACAGCACTACCTCATAGTATCCATGCTAAAGAAATTAAATCCAAATATAATCCAGCCTTTATATCCATTTTCTAGTTTATAGGAAATATGAATAGAGAAACATCAATAAGAGTCACTTGAATATAGACTAATAATTGGATAATATTATGCTGAAGCTGAAACTCCAATACTTTGGCCACCTAATGCAAAGAACTGACTCATTTGAAAAGACCCTGATGCTCAGAAAGATTGAAGGTGGGAGGAGAAGGGGCCAACAGAGGATGAGAAGGTTGGATGGCATCACTGACTCAATGGGCATGAGTTTGAGTCAACTCTGGGAGTTGGTGATGGACAGGGAGGCCTGGCGTGCTGCAGTCTATGGGGTTGCAAAGAGTTGGACACAACTGAGCAACTGAACTGAATTGAATGACTTACTGATAACTTTATAGTTTTTTTATTTTTTTTAAAGTCACTCAGTTGTGTCCGATTCTTTGTGACCCCATGGATTCAATAGTTCATTGAATTCTTTAGGACAGAATATTGGAGTGGGTAGCCTTGCCCTTCTCCAGGGAATCTTTCCAATCCAGGGAGTGAACCCAGGTCTCCTGCATTGCAGGTGGATTCTTTACCAACTGAGCCACAAGGGAAGCCCATTGATAACTTTATAGTTAATTCCAGTTAATTATGTAGAAATTATCTTTGTCAAGTTACATATATTAGCATGATTGAGTCAAATAGTGTAGCTTTAAGATACTATAGTAAGTTTGACAAAATATTAATGCTTACTGTACCTAGGGGATATGTATATGGGAGCTTCTTATATCTTCTCTACTATTTTTTTCTACTTTTGCGCCTTACAGAAATTTGAAAACTTTTATGATAAGGTTTTAAAATATAGGATGAAATATAAATACATACATGCATGCATACATTGATTAATTAATTGCATAACTAATCTGAACAGAAACCACAGGAAATTCTCTGAAGACACAAATGAATGCAGAGATAGAACCAAGTACTGAAGCCGTCAGCTTCCCTAGAGACATTTGTCATTCCCAATTGCCTAACAGTTACCTCTAATCAACTCAGAGGGCTTACCAGGTGGCTCAGTGGTCATGAATGTCCCTGCCAATGCAGGAAATGCAAGACACGAGTTCGATCTCTAGATTAGGAAGATCCCCTGGAGGAGGGCATGGCAACCCCCTTCAATATTCTTGCCTGGAAAATCCCATGGACAGAGGAGCCTGGAGGGCTACAGTCCATGGGGTAGTAAAGAGTCAGGCATGACTGAGAGACTAAGTGTGTGTGTGCACGTGCGCACACACACACAATGATCTCCGAACAGAAGACTTACCTTAGGGCACACACAAAGTGAGGGGGTCAAAACAAAAGTCACTGTATAAAACCTGTGAGCCCAAACGTTCATATCCTCAATGAAAGGATCAACTAAGAAAACATCTATTCAGCTGTTACAGATTGAATGTTTGTGTTCCCTCAAAATGCATGTGTTGAATCTCCCAACCCCTAGCGTGGACAGATTTGGAAACAGTCCTTTTAAGGAGGTTCAGTTCAGTTGCTCAGTCGTGTCCGACTCTTTGCGACCCCATGAATTGCAGCACGCCAGGCCTCCCTGTCCATCACCAGCTCCCGGAGTTCACCCAGACTCACGTCTATCGAGCCATCCAGCCATCTCATCCTCTGGCGTCCCCTTCTCCTCCTGCCCCCAATCCCTCCCAGCATCAGGGTCTTTTCCAATGAGTCAACTCTTCGCATGAGGTGGCCAAAGTACTGGAGTTCCAGCTTTAGCATCATTCCTTCCAAAGAAATCCCAGGGCTCATCTCCTTCAGAATCATCTCCAAGGGACTCACAAGAGTCTTCTCCAACACCACAGTTCAAAAGCATCAATTCTTCGGCACTCAGCTTTCTTCACAGTCCAACTCTCACATCCATACATGACCACAGGTAACTAAGGTCAAATGAGGTTATAAAGGTGGGGCCTTGATCTGACAAAATTAGTACCCATAAGAAGAGACACTTGAGGGTTAGCTCTCTCTCCATTTACAGCCCCAAGAAAAGGCCACGAGAGCATAGCAAGAAGGCTACCATCTTCACAACAACCAGGAAGAACACTTCCACCAGAAACCTCATTTGCTGATACTTGGACTTCTCCCAGCCTTCAGAGTTGTAAGAAAATAAATTTCTATCCTGCAGTATTTTGTTACAGCAACACAAGCAGATCAACACATTCATAAGAAGGCAGTGAGGATGTTGGTTAATATTGGCTTTGACAGTGAATGGAAGGGGGGAGAAATCACCCCTAAGTATCTGTAGTCACAACTCTGCCCTTTAGCTTTTAGATTTTTGACTCAATTTCATACTACCTGTGTATAAAAAAGCACCAACATAAGAGTACAACTGAAAATTGTCCCCCATGTGTCTGGGGAAAAAAAAATGTGCTTTTTCTTTACAAAAATCATCCTCAACCTAGCTCTCAAAATTAGTAAAGATAAACATCCAGAAAACAGGAACTCAAAATTAAACAATGAAAACAATAATTAAAAACCTTAAGAAAATCATCCTGATTGAGAATCAGCATAAGAAAAAAACAAAGTAAAAGACACACTTTAAACCACAAGATAAATAACGTGTTAATATGTTCAACAACATATTCATATGTTCAAACACATAAAAGAGAAAATCAGAGATGAGTCAATCACAAATGACAACTAAACAAGCAGATCCAAACAAAGAATCTGAATTTCCAGAATTGAAAAGAATATTTAATGAAAATAAACCTTTAAACAACAGATTAGACTTAATTGGTAGAGAATTAGGAAATAGATTCGGGAAAGTTTCCTTAGAAAATATCACTAAGGATCGGAAGATGAGAAACGCAATAAAGAAATTAACAAGGTGGAGGGCAGAACAAAATAGTCCAGCATATAGTAGCACAGTCAGCTCACAAAAATGCCATTAAGAAAATGAGACAAGAGGCAGCAGAGCTGGACAAGCACAGATCCTCAGACACACAAATTGGCCAGGAGAGCAAGGACTGACATTCAGGCCTTTTTCCTTCATGTCAGCAGTTTACATAAAGCAGAACTTGTTTGACCATTCAAAGCATCTTGCCAGTATACTTCCAATGAGAGTTCCAGTGATGAGAAGGGGAGACAGGCATTACTCCAAAAAAGGCTGGCTGTGAATTTTCTGGAATTGAAATATACAAGTGCTTAGATTTAGGTGGCATAATAAGCCACACCAGTTTTTATTCAGGACAACAACAACAACAGAAACCTAGACTCACCATAGTGAGGAACACCAAAGATACAGAGTAGGAATTAAAATCACTAGAGAGAAAAGGTGGATTACCTACAAAGTAACACAACTTAATAGAGAGTAAAATGGAAGCCGTAAGAGAGTATAATATCTTCAGAGTTCACAGAAGAAAACTAATTTACATTCTATACCAGGTTAATATATGTCAGAGGAATACACATTCTCAAAAAGTGAAACATTTTCAAAAAATTACCCCACATTAGGTCGAAGATCAAGTCTCAACAAATGTCCGATGTACCAAAAAGACAATGTTGTTGACCATTAAACAACTAGAAATCAAAGATTTATAGTTTAAAAACACACATATGTGGAAAATTTAAAACCTCATTTCTAAATTAACTTAGAAGTTAAAGAGGACAACTAAATGTTAATTAAAATACTACATATCAAAATGTGTAGGATGCTGCTAAAATGATTGAAAGAGAAAAATTTAGAGGCTTGGATATTCAAATTAGTCAAGAACAGCTCTGAAAACCAGTAAGCAAAGTGTCCAAATTAAGAAATTTTTAAAAATAATAAATCTAACATATATTTAGGAAGAAGAGAAAAGATTACTAAAAATAGAAAATAAAAACAATAAGGAGAATCAAAGTCAATACAATTGACATTTTGGAAATATCTCTCAAAAAATGAAAAAAAAAAAGACCAGAACATCTTCCATAAGTCCAGAGGCCACATTTATGTTATAATCTACATAAATGATATATCTCAGAATTATGATTGGGGGAATCCAATTTAAATAGAGTAATACAATATTAATCATGTCCCTTAAAGTTATTCAAAAAGTAAATTATTAGAAAATACACAAACAATCTAGGAATGAAAAGAGAGATAATCATAGATGCAGCAGAACATTTAAAATGATACTGAGAAACTTTTCCCTAATAAATTAAAAAATCTAAAAGAAATGAACAAATTTCTTGAAGATCATTACTTAATGAACTTCACTCAAAGAGAAACAGAAAGCCTGAATAAGTTTAAAACTATTAAAGATAGCAAAAAAAAATATTAAAACTTCTGTGAGGAAAACATAAGGCTTAGGCAGTTTTGCAGATCAATTCTATTAACCAATCAAGAGGCGGAACATTTCAAACTTACAGGAACTCTTTTTACAGAATAAAGAAAAGAGATACCGTCACCAACTCAATATTAAAAGTAGGCAATCACATTATAATCATATATATATGAATCCTTACCAAAATCTTGCCATATTGAATCTATATATATATAAAATATATACATACATATATTTTAATATATAAATTCTTCATGATAAAACTAAATTTCAGAAATGCAAATTAACTTTAATATGAGAAAACCTACTAATGTGATTCAACCTGTTAATATTAAGATAAGCTTATACTTCATGCCACTTTAGTGATGATAAAGTAAGATATGTAAAATATTAAATGGAGTGTCTGACAGCTCATGAACACTGTTTTCTCCTCTTCTCTGAAATGCTAATGAGTGGCTGTATCATTTTCTTTGGCCATAAACAGCTAACTCTGACAAACTTAATCAGAATGGAAATTGGAAGGATGTGGGAGAGCTCTTAGGATAAAAGAACAAGACATGGAAAAGGCAGCTGCTGGAACAGTTCGATTCCAACAGAAGTTTAGACTGTCTGCCTCCTGAGGGAGGGCACCATCTGGCAGAAGGGGCAGATGATGGCCTCTGGGTAGAGGGTTAGCTTCTGCTGCTGGAGTGTGGAGACATGCGCCATGATCTACAGTCACAACAAAATTCCCCTCATAGGGAGAGAGGTAATCCCCCAGAAGAAAACGGAGTGTTATTAGAAAGAGAAAAATGAACGTTGGGCAGACAAAAAGACAGAAATGACCCACTCCAACATTCAGCTAGGAGCATCCTGATACAGAACAGCACTAACAGGCTTCCACAAATCAGCTTTTCGGAATTAACCCCCTCTAACGTAGCACTTTCTCACCATATAGATGTTTGTAAGCTTGCCAGATCTCCCTCAAACTGATCCTTTCTCAATGTGTATCAGTTCAGTTACTCAGTCGTGTCTGACTCTTTGTGACCCCATGAATCGCACCACGCCAGGCCTCCTTGTCCATTACCAACTCCCGGGGTTCACCCAAACTCATGTCCATCGAGTCAGTGATGCCATCCAGCCATCTCATCCTCTGTCATCCCCTTCTCCTCCTGCCCCCAATCTCTCCCAGCATCAGAGTCTTTTCCAATGAGTCAACTCTTCGCATGAGGTGGCCAAAGTACTGGAGTTTCAGCTTTAGCACCAGTCCTTCCAAAGTACACCCAGGACTGGTCTCCTTTAGCATGGACTGGTTGGATCTCCTTGCAGTCCAAGGGACTCTCAAGAGTCTTCTCCAACACCACAGTTCAAAAGCATCAATTCTTCGGTGCTCAGTTTTCTTCACAGTCCAACTCTCACATCCATACATGACCACTGGAAAAACCATAGCCTTGACTCGACAGGCCTTTGTTGGCAAAGCAATGTCTCTGCTTTTCAATATGCTATCTAGGTTGGTCATAACTTTTCTTTCAAGGAGCAAGTGTCTTTTAATTTCATGGCTGAAGTCACCATCTGCAGTGATTTTGGAGCAACAAAAAATAAAGCGACACTGTTTCCACTGTTTCCCCATCTATTTCCCATGAAGTGATGGGACCGGATGCCATGATCTTCATTTTCTGAATGTTGAGCTTTAAGCCAACTTTGTCACTCTCCTCTTTCACTTTCATCAAGAGGCTTTTTAGTTCCTCTTCACTTTCTGCCATAAGGGTGGTGTCATCTGCATATCTGAGATTATTGATATTTCTCCTGACAATCTTGATTCCAGCTTGTGCTTCTTCCAGCCCAGCGTTTCTCACGATGTACTCTGCATAGAAGTTAAATAAGCAGGGTGACAATACACAGCTTTGACGTACTCCTCTTCCTATTTGGAACCGGTCTGTTGTTCCATGTCCAGTTCTAACTGTTGCTTCCTGATCTGCATACAGGTTTCTCAAGAGGCAGGTCAGGTAGTCTGGTATTGCCATCTCTTTCAGAATTTTCCACAGTTGATTGTGATCCACACAGTCAAAGGCTTTGGCATAGTCAGATACAGATAAAACCATCAGGCTGCTCTCCTCAAACTCCTCTTAGAGACGGTTGCAAAGGTATCAAGCCAATCTCTGCCAACGGAGATACTTTTTTCCAGCTGCCTCCCCAATTCTACGGCATAATACGTTTGCTTCTTGCTGATGACAAAATGATCCAGGATGAGACCTTCATTTTCAAATGGGACTCAAAGAAAAGTAGGTGAGCCAGTCCTCTCAAATAGGACATTAAATGATGAAGTATTATGTAGCTTTTGGTCTTTTATTCACTCAAGGTAGGGATTGGTTATATATTGAAGACACTTCACCTTGTTTTAGGGAGAGAATTAACTATAGATTTTGTTTAATCATAGCCATGTGTGTTGAAGGACCAATCTGGTTTTATATAATGGGATTTAGCACACTTACAAAAACAGTGTCCTTCAGTTATAAAACCATTCCACTTTAAGTCACATATCAGCTGAAAGAAGTCTGCTACTGCTAAGTCACTTCAGTCGTGTCTGACTCTGTGCGACCCCATAGACGGCAGCCCACCAGGCTCCCCCGTCCCTGGGATTCTCCAGGCAAGAACACTGGAGTGGGTTGCCATTTCCTTCTCCAATGCATGAAAGTGAAAAGTGAAAGTGAAGTCGCTCAGTCGTGTCCGACTTTTAGCGACCCCATGGACTGCAGCCCACCAGGCTCCTCCATCCATGGGATTTTCCAGGCAAGAGTACTGGAGTGGGGTGCCATCGCCTTCTCCGGAAAGAAGTCTACTGGCTTTAAATATGCACAAAAATACACACAATCTCTCTCTTACCACTAAGTCTATACTACTGATACATACTGTGACTGTATAACCTAAGCATTTTCTGTAACCAGATGCTACCGTACTGCCTGAGTTGTCGGTCATGTGACATCAAGAGTATAGCATCTCCTGTGTTTCCCTGTCTCCTGTGTGCCTCCCACCTGCTCTCTATCTAGCTTGCAGAATGGTGTGTATACCATGGATCTCTGACCATGGTACTTTCTGTGTGATACCCCTCCTTTTGGTATACTCCTTAACTCATGAAATGAGGCCCTTTGTGATCTGACCTTGTCCTGCCTATCCAATCTTCCTTCACTTTCCCATACATCAGAAAAGCTATTCTCTCAGTCTATTTTTCATCTACATGGAAAATATCACACATCTCATCACAGTATCCACTTGTAATGCGAAGTCTTCCCTGACTCTCCAGGTAAATTTTTTTCAGCTCTGAGAGACTCACGCAAAGATGGTCCCCAATAATTCTTGTCCATGCCTTTGTGTAATACCTTCCTCCCTTCGAGTTGAGGCCGAAGCAGGGGTGAGCAGTATCTAACAGATAGTGAAGGTGACCGGATGTCATTCTCTTCATTAGGTTACATTAAATAACAAGGATGGTGGGATATCACCCACAGGAACCTCACATAATAGAAGACTCAGTCTTAGAAGCCTGGGTCAAGATTCTCAAGCTGGCCTTGAAGAAGCAAACAGCAACGTTATAAACTGCCTCTGGAGAGAGTTACATGGCAGAGAACTATGGGTGATCTCTAATATCTGAAGCGGCCTCTGACTAAGACAATAAAATGTTGGGACCCTCATTCACACAACAACAAGGAAACAGATTCTGCCAACAACCTGAGGAATCCTGAAAATGGATATTTCCCCAGCTGAGCTTCTGATGAAGGTGCAGTTCTAAAGGATACCTGGATTGCAGCCAACAAGACCCTGAAGCAGAGATTCCTGCTAAGCTGTGTCTGGACTCTCAACCAATGGAAACTGTGAAGTAATAAAGGTGTACTGTTTTAAGTTATTGAGATTCTAGTCTTTTATCATACAGCATAGAAAGTAGATACATTAGCAACTCCAGATATTTTTCACTGGGGTCCTACTGAACTTTTCACATATCTCCATCAAGCAATTATATTTGTATATTCAAACAGTTTCCCAATGGATAAAAAAATTTTAAGTATTTATCATATATTTTTAATTCTGCATCTCCAGCATCTAACATTAGGATGAACTCCACGACTCTTTGTTGCAACAAATAAAGTAAATAAATAAAAGGACTAAAGTATAAAATTGGGAGAATATTAAGTGAACTATTGAAAGCAAGGTTCTTGGAATTATAGTTTCCTTACAATTATAATACTCTGAGCCTGCATCTTTAAAAAACTGAATATGGGAAAACTGAATAGGGCTATCATTTACTGAGTGCCTATTACGTTCTGGGTGCTGACCTAACAGATTTGAAAAATGCAGTTGTAAAAAGACCCTTCTATAAAGGTTTTGTGATTTATGTAGGAAAATATGAGCTTTATTCAAGCAGCATTAGTTGGACTTGAAACTTTTTGGATAAACACTGTCAAAGGTGATTAGATAGTCAACTTTGCAAAATTAAACACGGTCTTCTAGAGATGGTTAGGCTGAGACAGCAGCCTCTCCTATTAAAAGAATCATAAGAGACATTCTAATATAGGATTGGATAAATCTGAGGTCTCTTCCACTTCTAAGATCCCATGACACTTAAAATTGCAATTTGGAAATCAATATTTTGTGGCAGCTTAATAATTACAGCCAATGACATGGTATCTACATTACGTAAAATATATACTGGAAAACTAAGTTTTAAATGTATTCCCATGGATCTTGAATTACTGTATCTTTTTAAATAAAGGGTCTGCCCTTAAAACCTAGTACACATAGCCCCAGTGAAAGACTAAGGCACCAGGTGCTGATTTTGAGTTCTGTGTATGTTGCAGTGACTCCAGCAGCCACACGGTGGCAGAGTGCTGGTGCGCTGTGCCTAATTCACAAGACTTCAGAGCAGGGTTGCTTATCCATTCAAAGGCAGCTTTAATTGAGACTTTGGGTTCTTCCATCTGTTTCCATTGTGCCAGGTGCAGCTAGATGGAGGAACTGAGATATGTATTTGGAGGCTCTTGAAAAGGGAGACGGCAGGATATAAAATCGTGTATATTTAAAGGAAAACTATTCATGGGTACTATTCCCAATTTGCATGTGACCCCCAAATTACCACCATCCATCCTGATTACTGCCTGGTCCAATTATTCCTGTAACACACTCTCCCACACAAACTGGTGCAAATTCACAAATATATAATTCTCATTTAGATCCCTAAATCATCTGCTGCTGCTGCTGCTAAGTCCCTTCAGTCATGTCCGATTCTGTGTGATCCCATAGATGGCAGCCCACCAGGCTCCCCCGTCCCTGCGATTCTCCAGGCAAGAACACTGGAGTGGGTTGCCATTTCCTTCTCCCTAAATCATCTACAGTAACAAAAATTATTTGATCTCTTTCAAACGCTTTAGAAATGAAGTTTGAATACTCCTATGTTTATTCCCATATATTTTCACAGGTCACAGTCACAAATTAATATTATTTCAAAACTATGAACAGGGCTAGCTAGGGAGCTTTTTCTCATTCTTCAAGGTCAGTCCTTAGAGACCTCTATTATGTGCCATATTTCCATAAAACTCATTTCTTTTCTTCTGAGAGGTGGAAACTTCTCCAGGGTTCATGAACTCTCTGATGGTATTTGAACTGGAACATTCTTCAAGTTCCTTCATTCTATAGATATTTAGAGTGCGGTCACATCATAAGTCAACCATATAGTACACAGAAAGTACACTGGCGTCTTTTGAGGGGACCTACTAGACTCGGAGAGAACAAGTTCCCTTTTATAGTAACCATTGTATCTCTAAGGCCTAACAGTGCCTGGCGCATAATAAACAATACTTACAAAATAAAAAATAAACTTTACTTGTATACCTAACACACTAAAATAATTTTGTAACTTGAATCCAGAGCCCTGCAAATGGTAGTTAATAGGTGTTAACTGAATTAATAAGGAACGGATCTGTACACTCCCATAAATTTGTGTTTATCCTTAAAGAAGTTGAAATAAAAGCTCAAGCAATCAAGAAGTATGTACTTTTACTGAGCAATCCTTGTGTTTGACTCTATTGAGTAACTCTTCAACCCAATGACTAACCCCAAGGGTTTAAGTGTAGAAGAAATGAAACATAGGTAATAAGTGATCAGATCAAAGCAGCATGTGCCTTAACCAATTTAGGTATCATTTTTCATTCATTCTTATTGCTTTGAAAGTAACACATGCAAATACACTTATATTTATTTTTATACAGTCTAGAAAAACTTACAATCTCCCACCCCAACACATCCTTCTTTAACTCCTGACACTCTTCTAGAAATTTAAATTGTTTCCACTTTACATTCTTTCCTAGCTTATCTTTGAACTACTCTAAAATATGGATATACCTCTAATTTTTTTTATTTTTTGTCAATTTTAATACCTATTGACTTCTTATAAAAGATGAAGATTTAAGCCACTTATACTACTCTTCTCCCATTTTCTCTTTAGATGCTTGGTGTTCATAATACTGTTTTAGTCATTTTATCAGTTACCTATGTAACTGTAAATAATTTCTTAAAAATCAATTTCTTAGCCCATCACTTTTCAATAGGCTTTCTCAACCCCATGACTTTTAAAGTGTCAATTATAGCCATTATTCCTTTGACTTTATTACATTATTCTTTCTCTCTTCTGTCAGCTGAACTTTTTACTTCTGTATTTTCAAGATGGTTGGTATTTATATTTTGTCATAACAACCATAACAATGCCTTCTATATTTTGTCACAGGTTATCCCTTGAAGTAGAAAAATCAATAAATGGCTTTTGCATTGCAATTATTCTGTAAGCAACTGTGCAGGGCCAAGCCAGAAAATATACCAGCATTATATGTATTTTTTTCTCAGCATGTCCAATGTTGTAAGTCTTGGGTCATCCATGGGAGAATGTTCCTCAAATTAAGGTCAAATGGATTATTTTTTTTTCCATCACAAATCATGCACTTAAAATGCATTACTTTTTTTCAAGTATTACTCTTGGATAGTTTGCTTCACAGTTTTTTTGCAAAATATAGTCCTTCCCTAAGCACTCACCCTACAGTTTCTAACTGCTTTTGCCTTTTTCTTACCTTATCACCCTTTTCTTACACTACATTGCCTTTTCCATCATACATTCAGTTATTTACTCCTGACTGTATCATTTGTTCTACCAACACGTTGTTTCTCTGAACTACTTCCAGAAGCTTCTGACTTTGTATTAACTCTGAACTGCTCTCCAGGCCATCTGTACACCTATCATTTTGCAACTTCCCACTGTCCCCTCCTTGCTCTTCTGCGTTTATGTCATTGTTCCCTGCATCCACAGCTTCCCCTTCCTGGGCTTAACTCCCTAATTGAGTATAATATCATGAAACCTCCAACAGAAGAGTGCGCTTGACACAAAATTTCCAAGTGTTCACACCGTTGCACACATCTGTAATCTATTATTTTCCTTGACTGGTACTTTGGCTAGTTATGGAAAAGTTTAGTTAGCAAAAGTTTCCCTCAGAATTGTGAAGAACTCTGCATTGCTCTATTATCTTCTACATAGTGGAACTCATTATTTTGTGAGTTAACAACAACCCAGAGAGTTTCTTTCTCTTTTACATGTTAATTTTTATTTCTGATATTTGATCAACCTCTGGTGGTTGTGCATCTCCAAAATCTAGACATTCAACTTGAACACAGCATAATCCATTTGAGTGGCGTGGGGTAGGGGCGGTGCCGTAACCGTAAGTAAGCTCGGTTGACTCTATGCTGCCCGGCAGATTTGTCCGGTTAGCACTTCACATCTGCAATAAGGAGGGCTAGGAAATTATGAGTGGCCTTTTCACAAGTGAATTTAAGATGTTAACAGCAATAACACCAACCACTTTGCCCAAACTGATTAGCTTTTTAAATTAGTAAGTTCCTTAAAACAATTTATTCTCTCTAATATAAGTATAGACAAAGTCCAGATGGAGCTTTCATTTGAGGGAAGAAAGTAATGACGAGAGGACTAGAAACCTACATGCTTTTTAAACTGCTGTAACACTGAAGGAAAATAAACTACACACCCTACAATACACACCCATAGCTTGAGTCTGGAATGCATTCCACTTTTTTAAGAATTCAACCAAGGCTGAAAACATATATGGGTTTAGTACAAAGCATTTCCTTTCATTTGATTTAGATTTTCATTCATTTAGACTATTTCATTTTAAATACCATTAGAATTTAGCTTAATTCATTTCTTCAGATAAGCAAAGTAAATATGAAAGTCAGTAAGTTAAGTTTTTGAGAGTATAGTACTCACTTTCTCAAGTTCTGACCTTTACTGACTTTTCTTTTCTTAAAAACAATATCTTTGTGTTAGTTTAACTATGAACTTAATGAACATCTTTGCCTATAAACCTCTAATATCTTACAAAGCATTTAGCGTTGAGAATAAAATTGGAATGTTTCCCCCCAAAAAGCACTGTGTTTTTAATTAAGTATCAAATTATTGGAACTACAATTAAAATGCCATTAAGAGCATCTTAATCCTGACAATACTTAAGTGTAATTTTCCTCAATCCCTCAAGAAATGAAGAGGTTCCCACATGAAAAGATGCTCAACATGTTATTAGAGAAATGCAAATCAAAACTACAGTGAGATAGCAACTCACACTGGTCAGAATGGCCATCATCAAAAAATCTACAAACAATAAATGCTAGAGAGGGTGTGGAGAAACGGGAACCCCCTTAACTGTTGGTGGGAATGCAAACTGATACAAACTCTAAGACAGTATGGAGATTCCTTAAAATACTAGGAATAAAACCACATGACCCAGTAATCCCATTACTAAGCATATACTCTGAGCAAACCAAAATGGAAAGACATATGTATCCCAACGTTCAGACAGTAAAGAATATACTAATTGCGATGCAGAAGACCTGGGTTTGATCCCTGGATCAGGAAGATGCCCTGGAAAAGGGAATGGCTACGCATTTCAATATTCTTTCCTGGAGAATTCCATGGACAGAGGAGCCTGGCAGGCTACAGTCCATGGGATCACTAAGAGTCAGACAAGAATGAGTGACTAACACACACTTATCTCAATGTTCATCACAGCACTATTTACAATAGCTAGGACATGGAGAAGGCAATGGCACCCCCACTCCAGTACTTTTGCCTGGAAAATCCCATGGACGGAGGAGCCTGGTGGGCTGCAGTCCGTGGGTTTACTAAGAGTCGGACACAACTGAGCGACTTCACTTTGACTTTTCACTTTCATGCATTGGAGAAGGAAATGGCAACCCACTCCAGTGTTCTTGCCTCGAGAATCCCAGGGATGGGGGAGCCTGGTGGGCTGCTGTCTATGGGGTCGCACAGAGTTGGACACAACTAAAGCAACTTAGCAGCAGCAGCAGCAGGACATGGAAGCAATATAGATGTTCATAGACAGATGAATTGATAAAGAAGCTGTGGTACACACGCAGAATGGAATTTTACTCAGCCAAAACAGGAATGCATTTGAGTCAGTTCTAATGATGTGATGAACCTAGAGCCTATGTACACAGTGAAGTAAGTCAGAAAGAGAAAACCAAATATGGTATACTAAGGCATATATTCAGAGAGGGCAATGGCAACCCACTCCAGTACTCTTGCCTGGAAAATCCCATGGACGGAGGGGTCTGGTGGGCTGCAGTCCATGGGGTCGCTAGGAGTTGGACACGACTGAGCAACTTCACTTTCAGTTTTCACTTTCATGCATTGGAGAAGGAAATGGCAACCCACTCCAGTGTTCTTGCCTGGAGAGTCCCAGGAACAGGGGAGCCTGGTGGGCTGCCATCTATGGGGTCGCACAGAGTTGGACATGACTGAAGTGACTTAGCAGCAGCAGCACCAGCAAGACATATATATGGAGTCTAGAAAGATGGTACTGATGAAACTATTAGCAGGGCAGCAATGGATACACAGATACAGAGAACAGACTTATGGACATGGGGGTTGGGGGAAGGAGAGGGTGGGATATATGGAGAGTAACATGGAAACATACATTCAGTTCAGTTCAGTCACTCAGTCGTGTCCAACTCTTTGCAACCCCATAAGCTGCAGCACACCAGGCCTCCCTGTCCATCACCAACTCCTGGAGATTACTCAGATTCATGTCCATTGAGTCAGTGATGC
Source organism: Bubalus bubalis (assembly GCF_019923935.1). Classification (NCBI taxonomy): domain Eukaryota; kingdom Metazoa; phylum Chordata; class Mammalia; order Artiodactyla; family Bovidae; genus Bubalus; species Bubalus bubalis. Next base: position 91,746,607 of record NC_059161.1, on the reverse strand, counting down.
CATCCAACCATCTCATCTTCTGTCATCCCCTTCTCCTCCTGCCTTCAATCTTTACCAGCATCAGGGTCTTTTCAAATGAGTCAGTTCTTCACATCAGGTGGCCAACGTATGAGAGTTTCAACTTCAGCATCAGTCCTTCCAATGAATATTCAGGACTGATTTCTTTTAGGATGGACTTGCTGGATCTCCTTGGAGTCCAAGGGATTCACAAAAGTCTTCTCCAACACCACAGTTCAAAAGCATCAATTCCTCAGTGCTCAGCGTTCTTCACAGTCCAACTCTTACATCCATACATGACTACCGGAAAACCATAGCCTTGACTAGACGGACCTTTGTTGGCAAAGTAATGTCTCTGCTTTTTAATATGCTGTCTCGGTTGGTCATAACTTTTCTTCCAAGAAGTAAGAGTCTTTTAATTTCATGGCTGCAATTACCATCTGCAGTGATTTTGGAGCCCAAGAAAATAGGTCTGCCACTGCTTCCACTGTTACCCCATCTATTTGCCATGAAGTGATGGGACCAGATGCCATGATCTTCGTTTTCTGAATGTTAAATTTTAAGCCAACTTTATCACTTTCCTCTTTCACTTTCATCAATAGGCTCTTTAGTTCTTCTTCACTTTCTGCCTTAAGGGTGGTATCATCTGCATATCTGAGGTTATTGGTATTTCTCCCAGCAATCTTGATTCCAGCTTGTGCTTCATCCAGCCCAGCGTTTCTCACGATGTACACTGCATATTTGTTAAACAAGCAGGGTGACAATATACAGCCTTGACAAACTCCTTTTCCTATTTGGAACCAGTCTATTTTTCCATGTCCAGTTCTAACTGTTGCTTCCTGACTTGCACACAGATTTCTCAAGAGGCAGGTAAGGTGGTCTGGTATGCCAATCTCTTTCAGAATTTTCCACAGTTTATTGTGATCCACACAGTCAAAGGCTTTGGCATAGTCACTAAAGAAGAAGTAGATGTTTTTCTGGAACTCTCTTGCTTTTTCCATGATCCAGCAGATGTTGGCAATTTGATATCTGGTTCCTCTGCCTTTTCTAAAACCAGCTTGAACATCTGGAAGTTCATGGTTCACATATTGTCGAAGCCTGGCTTGGAGAATTTTGAGCATTACTTTACTAGCGTGTGAAATGAGTGCAATTATGCGGTAGTTTGAGCATTCTTTGGCATTGCCTTTCTTTGGGATTGGAATGAAAACTGACCTTTTCCAGTCCTGTGGCCACTGCTGAGTTTTCCAAATTTCCTGGCATATTGAGTGCAGCACTTTCATAGCATCATCTTTTAGGATTTGAAATAGCTCAACTGGAATTCCATCACCTCCACTAGCTTTGTTCATAGTGATGCTGATGCTTCTTAAGACCCACTTGACTTCACATTCCAGGATATCTGGTTCTAGGTGAGTGATCACACCATCATGATTATCTGGGTCATGAAGATATTTTTTGTACAGTTCTGTGTACTCTTGTCACCTCTTCTTAATATCTTCTGCTTCTGGTAGGTCCATATCATTTCTGTCCTTTATTGAGCCCATCTTTGCATAAAATGTTCTCTTGGTACCTCTAATTTTCTTGAAGAGATCTCTCGTCTTTCCCATTCTATTGTTTTCCTCTATTTCTTTGCACTGATTACCGAGGAAGACTTTCTATCTCTCCTTGCTATTCTTTGGAACTCTGCATTCAAATGGATATAACTTTCCTTTTCTCCTTTGCTTTTCGCTTCTCTTCTTTCCACAGCTATTTGTGAAGCCTCCTTAGACAGCCATTTTGCTTTTTTGCATTTCTTTTTCTTGGAGCTGGTCTTGACCCCTGTCCCCTATACAATGTCATGAACCTCCATCCATAGTTCATCAGGCACTCTGTCTATCACATCTAGTCCCTTAAATCTATTTGTCACTTCCACTGTATAATTGTAAGGGATTTGATTTAGGTCATACATGAATGGTCTAGCGGTTTTCCCTGCTGCTGCTGCTAAGTCACTTCAGTCGTGTCCGACTCTGTGCGACCCCATAGACGGCAGCCCACTAGGCTCCTCTGTCCCTGGAATTCTCCAGGCAAGAATACTGGAGTGGGTTGCTGCAGTTTTCCCTACTTTCTTCAATTTAAGCCTGAATTTGGCAATAAGGAATTCATGATCTGAGCCACAGTAAGCTCCCAGTCTTGTTTTTGCTGACTGTATAGAGATTCTCCACATTTGGCTGCAAAGAATATTGATTCAATATAGGAAACAGCTAAATATTGAAAAATATGTGCTATATGAGAAATACAAGCTATTATTTGCAAACTTAAGCACTGTAAGTTTTGTATCCAAGAGACTCAGAACTGATATGATGCTATAACTTTTATTTTTAGATTGTGTGCGTATTCCGGGTTGTGTAACAACTCCCCTTCTGGAGATACTTGTCATTTACACCCAAAAGTACTTTTTTAAAAAAATTATTCAGAAAAAGAGAAATACTCCAACTCTCCCATAAGAATATGAATAGCCAGGTGAGGTCAAAGCTGTGCTCTGTTGACTAGCTCCTTAAGCATCTTTGACAAAGAACCACAACTAAGACATGGCAGGCCCATGGCTAAGACATGGCTAGGTGTGCTAGAACCTGCAAAAGAGAAGTCAAAGACTCCACTTCTTTCCCAAGAAAGTCCACAGATACTACAAATATCAAATGTAAGAAATTATCTGTATGTAAGATTATGATTTTAATGTCTAAAATATCCTTTGCCTTGCTTACAATTCAGGTATCTTTCCTCTGTTTAATTTTACTCATAAGATCAAAGGACAAATATTACCTAAAACCAAGCCAAGCTACAATTGTGGTTCTTCAGTCTGCTTTTCTAAACTCTGCTGAAGCCTCAACCCAGTCAGGGCTGGCTGGCTGTGTGACTGGAGCCTTGCCACTGTTCCCATTTCAAAGTCCATGACATCCTCTCTGAAGCCAATTCCACAGGAATCATCTTTAGTGTCGAAGTATTCTCTTCTTGCAAAAATATCTCCTTTCTTTCATGGAGTCAATGCCACTCCTTCAGCAATGCTGCTGCTAAGTCGCCTCATTTGTGTCCGACTCTGTGAGACCCAGTGGACGGCAGCCCACAGCGCTCCCCAGTCCCTCGGATTCTCCAGGCGAGAATACTGGAGTGGGTTGCCATTTCCTTCTCCAATGCATGAAAGTGAAAAGTGAAAGTGAAGTCACTCTGTCATGTCCGACTCTTCGTGACTCCATGGACTGCAGCCCACCAGGCTCCTCTGTCCATGGGATTCTCCAGGCAAGAGTACTGGAATGGGGTGCCATTGCCTTCAGCAATACCTCACTGCTATTACTATAACCAAGAAAAAAAAGTTCTTCTAATCTCAGTTTTTCAAATTTTCCCTGAATATTGTGTACTTTCTATGTAACATGCCTTTATTATTCAACCTTTTCAGATAAACAGACAGAAAAATAGATTTGCATTTGATATACCTCTTAAAGCTATATTCTAAGATGTTTTCATTCAATGTCATCTTAGTGATTTACAACTCAGCTATTCCTAAACTTCCAACTCTTAATGAGAAATAATTGTGAGTCAGGAAAAAAAAAAAACAAACTTTACTCTTTACCTTCTGCCTATTGATCACTCATGTTACAGTTTTCTATCTTGTCATGGCCAAACACTGCATCATAAGTACAAACATATATTAGGAACATAAAATGAAAAACAGCTTTTCTGGAAAACCTATATTCAATTTATCCTATACAGAATCCCAATAGTATCAGGGCCTGGGAGGGAAATGATATAAATATAGTTTATATAGCCATATCATTAATTACTAGAGGCTATAGATTATATGACATGAACTAAACTAAATCTTTAAAAACCATCAATCCCAAAGCACTCATCCAAACAAGAGTGCATCTTTTCAATTTCTAGTAATGTTCCAGTTGCCTACAGGGGAAAAACTTAAAGTCTGGTCTAATCATAGGATACCTCCCACTGTTCTTTGTTTTGCTACTTGTGTGCATGCCTGTGTGTATGGGCACACAAGTGTCTGTATGTGTTTTGATGAAGTACGAAGGGTACGTGGGAGGGCTGTTTTCAGAAGAGGCAGGTAATGGAAAAGAGGGCACCTTTTTCGTTTTAATTTATAGCTATCTAATTTATTAAAATGAAATTAAAAGATGCTTGCTTCCTGGAAGAAAAGCTATGACAAACCTCAGTTCAGTTCAGTTGCTCAGTCGTGTGCGACTCTGTGACCCCGTGGACTGCAGCATGCCAGGCCTCCCTGTCCATCACCACTCCCAGAGCTTGCTCAAACTCTTGTCCATCGAGTCAGTGATCCCATCCAACCATCTCATCCTCTGTCATCCCCTTCTCCTCCTACCTTCAATCTGTCCCAGCATCGGGGTCTTTTCAAATGAGTCAGTTCTTCACATCAGGTGCCCAAAGTTTCAGCTTCAATATCAGTCCTTCCAATGAATATTCAGGACTGATTTCCTTTAGGATGGACTGGTTGGATCTCCTTGCAGTCCAAAGGATTCTCAAGAGTCATCTCCAATACCACAGCTCAAAAGCATCAATTCTTTGGCACTCAGCTTTCTTTATAGTCCAGCTCTCACATCTGTACATGACTACTGGAAAAACCATGGCTTTGACTAGACGGACCTTTGTTGGCAAAGTAATGTCTCTGCTTTTTAATATGCTGTCTAGGTTGGTCATAGCTTTTCTTCCAAGGAGCAAGCATCTTTTAATTTCATTGCTGTAGTCATCATCTGCAGTGACAAACCTAAACACCATATTAAAAAGCAGAGACATTACAAACAAAGGTCCGTCTAGTCAAAGCTACAGTTTTTCTAATAACCATGTATGGATGTGAGAGTTGGATCATAAAGAAGGCTGAGTGCTGAAGAACTGATGCTTTTGAACTGTCGTGTTGGTGTTGGAGAAGACTCTGGAGAGTCCCTTAGACTGCAAGAAGATCAAACCAGACAATCCTAAAGGAAATCAGTCCTCAGTATTCATTGGAAGGACTGATGCTGAAGCGCCAATACTTTGACCAGCTGATATGCGAAGAGCCGACTCATTGGAAAAGACCCTGATGCTGGGAAAGACTGAGGGCAATGGGAGAAGGGGACGATAGAGGATGAGATTGCTGGATGGCATCACCAACTCAAAGAACATGAGTTTGAGCAAGCTCCAGGAGATAATCAAGGCAGGGAAGCCTGGTGTGCTGCAGCCAATGGGATCACAGAGTCAGACGTGACTGAAACAAAACAAAATTTATTTAAACTGTAAAAGCTATACACTGCAATTATTTCAATAACCTATGTTTCCAGAAATGTCATGGTTTAGAACACATTCGTGGCAACTAGAAAAGTCAGACAAAGGAAAGAAAGCCTCACAATAGAGCCATGTGTGATAAGAATGAAAGGAAAGGAGCAAGAAAGAAAAGTAGGTGAAAATGAAGAAGGATGTCAGGAATTGGAAGCAAGAATATTTAGAAGTCATTTGTTTTGTTATTAGAGAAATCATTACTAATAATCATGATAAATAAAGTCAGTCTTGCTTTTCCTTAAATGTGTGTCCCTCTTTATGCTAATAACATAAAAATTCCTGATGCCATTTTTAGACTCCCAAGGATTCTGTTTTTTTCCGCTGAAATATTTAGAGAGAGAGTTTGCATCTACGATATAGGTGCTTCAATTTCCATAGCTTTCACATGGTCTAGATCACTGCTTCTAAAAAGCCTTTGTGAAAGAACATATGAGTTCCCTACTTGCTGTTTGTTTTTTGCAAAGTACAAGAGAGCACCATGGGCATCTCTATAGCTAATGTTGCCGGAGGAGTGATTTGATGTGCTGTGCTGTGCTTAGTTGCTCAGCTGTGTCCGACTCTTTGTGACCCCATGGACTGTAGCCCACCAGGCTCCTCTGTCCATGGGGATTCTGCAGGCAAGAATACTGGAGTGGGTTGTCATGCCCTCCCCTCCAGGGGATCTTCTCAACCCAGGGATCCAATCCAGGTCTTCCTCATTGCAGGAGGATTCTTTACCATCTGAGCCACCAGGGAAGCCCGAGTAATTTGATAAGAACCTGCTAATGTTTTTAAAATTTCCTCTGCAAAGCCCAATACAAACAGTATTTCATTGTATATTATTTCTTTGTGTCACTTAGGTTTGTAGCCTGACTAACTGCGAAAGGAGATTTCAGGATTTGAATACTTTGCACAGTTTGGAAACCAGAGACAAATGTGAAATTACTACCAAATAAGCGAGAGAGACTGACTTTTACTTTATTCCTGTTATTAAATTGAACCACCACACACACACACAAACCTGTCTCGAATCAGTAACAAAATGATGGATTCATTTTTTTTACATGTAACATAAATAAAAATATGTTATTTGATATGTATTGTTTTACATCTGATGTGCCCTAGATGTTGTTTGGTTTTTCAGGATGAGTCTCGTTCATACTGGAACAAAATTTAAAGAAATTTAGAGTTGATTTGTTTTCATAGCCTTTGCAGTTTAACCATGACAAGATCTTATTTTCATTTTTTAGCTCTTCACAATTTCCAAGACAACTGGATTTCTCCTCCAGAATAATTTCACACATTTGTTTCACTTAAGTAGATGTGAAAAATAATCAACATTTTTGAATATTTTTTTCTGTTTTGAATAAATATCTAGTCTTTATCAACAGAAATAAACTTGTACTTCAAAATTTCTATGTTATAGAAATGCAGCTAGCTCTTGAATATCATATTCAACTCATGAACATTCTTAAACACTTAAGATTATATATGGACTCACTTCAAATTCATGAGGTAACAACATGCAAATAACTATATCTTGGATTGTTATGATAGAAAATGCTGAAGAAAAGCTATTCCAACTTGATTATGAGTTAGCAGCATCATTTAGGTATAGATGTTTGATATGAATATTCAGTGATATATTGTTTTTAATATTGCCTTAAGTGGTACAATCATGCTTGGATGACATATATACTATTGCATAATCCATCCGAATTACAAAGGAATGCTTCCCTGGATGTTTAACTTAAAATTGTATGAGCTACTTTTCTGTGGCCTTGCCATCCAATTCTCTGATTAAGCAACACCCTCAGAGATGAGTCTTAAAACCAAGCTGTTAGAGAAAAAAAAAAAAATCAAGGAATCCTATGGTGTGTAACTTAAAGGAATTCTCCCTCACAGAGCCCATGAATCAACAATTATTTATTGAAAGTCAGCTATATCCATGGTATGTTTCACTGTGGGCTTTCCAGGTGACCCAGTGGTCAAGAATCTGCCTGTCAGTTCAGGAGATGCAAGAGACATAGGTTCGAGCTCTGGGTTAGGAAGGTCCCCTGGATGGCAACCCAGTCCGTTAGTCTTGCCTGAAAAATCCCATGGACAGAAGAGCTTGGTGGGCTACAGCCCATGGGATCACAAAGAGTCAGACACAACTAAGCAACCGAACACACACACATTTCACTGTAGGCTACAAGATATAATAGCCACCAGCATTTACTGAATACCTACTCCAGAGACTGTACTAGTAACCATCTTCTACATGTTGGTGTGGGCAGGCTTGAATGTCAGGCTAAAAAAATCTAAAACTGATTCTGGAGGCAGTTGGTAACCTATAAAGGGTTTTTTTTTAAGGGTCAGGGAAAAATGCATGAGTTTTAAGAACAGAGGGAAAGGTTAATCTGGCAGTTATGTGAATGGACAGCTAAAGTTCAAGATTAGCAGGCTGCCAGGTGGTAAACAGCAAGGGCCTAAACGAGAGCAGTGTCAGAGTGAATGTGAAGCCAGGGTTGGAGGTGAGAAGCAGTGGGATGAGTCAGAGGGTCTAATGAAAACCTAGTCTTAGAGATCATGAGAAGCTAAAGTTGAAATTTCACTTTAGGAAATTATTTCAAAACTACATTTGTACACATGTGAAGAGATAGGTTTGTATTAAAAAAAAAAAAAAAAAAAAAAGTAGTAGGTGATGTAGTGACCACAACATCTCAGGGGCCCAGCATGACGACGGTTTGCTTCTCAATCACAGCACAGTCAGATGCCAGTGGGGCAGCCCTCCATCATCTTACAATGATACCGTCTGGAACACGTGATTTCCAAGGGGTCTTTACACGAGAAGAGAGAGCGTGTGCATCTGTGCCTGCTCAGTCATGTCTGACTCTTTGGGACCCCATGGACTGTAGCCCGCCACGATCCTCTGTTCTTGGGATTCTCCAGGCAAGAACACTGGAGCGGGTTGCCATGCCCTCCTCCAGGGGATCTTCCCAACACAGGGATCGCACCCACATTTCCTGCATCTCCTGCACTGCAGGCAGATTGTTTGCCACTGTATCATACGCAGAATCTTTGTTGCTTGTGCCATACACAGAATAGTTTTAAGGTTCAGGCCTGGAAACGGCTTATATTCACTCCACCCTCATCTCACTGGCTATAAGCACATATCCCTATCCTAATCACACACACAAGGCTAGACATTTAGAAGCACTCAAAATATTCAGGGAACACTAACGTCACCAGGTTCGGTTGAGAACAAAAGACTGGAATGCCCAAATACTCATCAACTGGGAACTAGTTAATGAGTTATGATACTTCCATACATCAGAAAGGGCTCAGAAGAAGTGCTAATATGGGAAGATCTTGAAGATACATCAAGTGAAAAAAAAAAAAAAAAGGAAGTGTAGACAGGTATGCATATCATGGTACCCTTCAGTAAAAAGAATTAAATCTGAAATACCTGAGTGAATTAAAGAAATGCCAAAAGGATACATAAGGAATGAATGGCAGTAGTTAGTCACTTAGAGGAGGAGATGAATGGGTGAAACCACCTTTCAAGATAGCCTAGTTTTATTTTTACACATAACCCAGTTCAAAGGATTTGGTATTTTATCTTTTATACGAGCAGTGTTTATATTTTATTTTAACAAGAAATGACAATATATTTCTCAGAATGACCTAAAAACAAATGAATTCAAGCATAATTACAAGGTCAGATCAGATCAGTCGCTCAGTCGTGTCCGACCCTTTGCGACCCCATGAATCGCAGCATGCCAGGCCTCCCTATCCATCACCAACTCCCGGAGTTCACTCAGACCCACGTCCACTGAGTCAGTGATGCCATCCAGAGATGTAAATTTGTTTGAATACTTCCTGAGCATTAATAGTGACGCTACAGGCTGCTTTGTATTCTGAGACTTCTTAATGGAAGGCAAACAAAACTGGATGTTGATTATTTTTCCTTGAATTGTGCCTTTCTAAAAGCCCAATTTAAAATTAGCTTGGGATTTCCTGTTAATGCTTTAAAAAAGCTGAAGCAGCTGTTTGCTGTTTATGGTTTGGTGGGCCAGAATTTGGCTCACCGTGGATTCTAGATTCTGTGTGCTAAGGCAGAACAAAGAGATACGTGAAGTGCCATCTACTTAGGTTGTACATTGCATGAGAATCCCGGTGCATTTCTGGAAATAATCCCATCTAGCCAGTCATTCTATCTGAATCTCAGGTTCCCTACCTCTGAAATAGGGACTGGGTATCTATGTAACAGGGTCTTTGTGAAGAATCAATGATGAAATGGTCTATCTACAGAGGTTTGTACACTGGTAGGTGCTGTTGACCATTTTTTTTTGGAAAGCTCTTCTTGATGTCCTAAGACTATGACCTGGGATCGACCTGCACCTTGTGTCTCTTCTTCCAATGACTCAGTGTTTGTTTTCCTCTGTCCTGCTAGCATGCAATGCCTTGCTCGATACAGTGTTCCAAGTGCCTACTGCAGAGCCAGGAATGTAGCTCGGTAATTCATCATTGCTGGATGGCATCACTGACTCGATGGACGTGAGTCTGGGTGAACTCCAGGAGTTGCTGATGGACAGGGAGGCCTGGTGTGCTGCGATTCATGGGGTCGCAAAGAGTCGGACACGACTGAGCGACTGAACTGAACTGAACTGATAGTCATTCTGGATCTCTCTCTGATTGATACTCTTTCCCCTTCGTCAGTGCTAAACACTAAAGCTCCTTAGGGCACAAGAATGTCTAGGAGATTAGTCAGTCAATATTCCTAAAGGAGCAGGTTGATACTTGGCTTTTACACTGGCCATATCATAGTTTACTAATTATAGATATAATGTCACAAGGGATGTGCTTTGTGCTGAGGTCAAATTCATTTTGTTCTATTTTTTATACTGGAGTGGGTTGCCATTTCCTTTGTGCAATCATAAAGTCTTTGCAAACATATATTGATTATCTAGTGTTTGAAACAGTTTACCTTTAATCCTCTCACTAATCCCACAGGATAGATTCTGTTATTGTTCTCATTTCACAGATGAAAAAACAGAGAAACAGGTAAAATACCTTGGCCGTTATTCCATAGCTTCTTCTTTTTTTTTTTTTTTTTTAATTTTATTTTATTTTTAAACTTAACATAACTGTATTAGATTTGCCAAATGGAAAACACAGGATACTGATTTGGGCAGTTTGGGGTCAGAGGCTACATTCTTAGCTCCTCTACCATACTTTCTTATAATGATAAACTATATCTTTAACACAGCGTAAGTACTCTTGGAAATATAAAAAGCAATTGCCTATCAAGTTAATTAGAAGATGGATATTTTAAGTGATAGTGTTGGTGCAAAGAGAAAGGCTTTGATACTCGTACAGATAAAGGAGACATAAAATTTTTGGTAAGTAACAATAAAAGAGGACATAAAATTTGGGGTAAATAACAATATGTGGGAAGTAATGTGTACTCTAAGAAAAGGGCTAAAAATCAGACAGAATTGGTGTGAGTCACTGTTAATAATGATGTTAAAAACATTAGTATCTTTGATCCATGGATTTCTATTTTTGGGAGTCTGCTCAAAAGAAATAAAGAAACACAAGGAAATGCTTACATAGTGAAGATGCATACAAAATCATTCATGTACTTGTGTACTATCTAGAAACATTCTTACTGAAAGAAATATGTATATAAAACATATTTGTAGAAAAGTCTATAAAAACATATATGAACAGTTTAAGGAACAATTAAATGAAGTGCCACTCCCCAAATACTTCCCTTTCTCCATGCTTATAGGTAACCACTATTCTGGTTTTTGCAGGAATTATTTCCTTATTCTTTACAGATTTTACCACCCTGAATTATTTGACAGTGTAGTATAGTTTTACCTATTTTGAACTACACAGAAACAGAACCACAAAAAATATATTCCTTGGGCAACCTGTCTACTTCTTTTACCATTATGTTTTGATACTCGGTTACCTGGTTCCTGTAGCAATTGTTTCATTAACATTTAATATAATTAGTGACATATCTGGCTTTCTAGTAATAGTCTTACTTTTGCTTCTGATTTTTCCCACTTGTTTCCTAGTTTGATAATTATTTTTTGCCATTTTGCCATTTTAATCATGTGATTTATTTTTCTCTACTTATTTTTATTTTTAGTGGTGATCCTTGAAATAACAGGTATGCTTCTTAAAATCTAAACTTATTCCATATCTTTACTACAAATATTTTAATCATATATAATTAATATAATTAATTATAATTAACGTATTGTTTTTCTTATATTTGGACCTGGTCCTATTTTTTTTTTAATAAATGGATGTTCATTTTGATTAACTTACATATATAGTACTTGATTTACCCTTCTTTTAGCAACTTGGATTTTCAATCTACGATCACTTTCCTTCTTCCTAAGGGCATTTTTAGGAAACCCTTTATGAGGGCCTGCTGGTAACAAACTCGGGTTCTGTTTTTCAGAAATGTCTTTATTTACCCTTTATTTTCGGAGAAGGCAATGGCACCCCACTCCAGTACTCTTGCCTGGCAAATCCCATGGATGGAGGAGCCTGGTAGGCTGCAATCCTTGGGGTCGCTAAGAGCCGGACACGACAGAGTGACTGAGCAACTTCACTTTTCACTTTCATGCACTGGAGAAGGAAATGGCAACCCACGCCAGTGTTCTTGCCTGGAGAATCCCAGGGACGGGGGAGCCTGGTGGGCTGCCGTCTATGGGGTCACACAGAGTCAGACACGACTGAAGCGACTTAGCAGCAGCAGCAGCAACCCTTTATTTTTAAAGATAAAATTGTGGAATGAGAGTTATGGTCTCAATATATGCTGGGATATACATTGTCTCTCCTCCTCAGCTAATATTAAGATATCCCTTTATAATCATATATATATGTATATATATATATTTAATTATCTTTGGTGTTGTGCATTTTCACCATGCATTTCCTCTGGCACAGACTTTATAAGTTCTTTGATATTCATGAATCACCTTTGAATATGTGTATCAGTGCATTTTATCAATTCCAGAAAATCCTTGGACATTTATCTTTTCAAGTATTAACTCTGACACACTCTATATATCTTCTCTTTCTGCAGCTTCTATTAAATACTGATCAGTCCTTCTTAATTATCTTCAATGTCTCTTAGCTACTCATATTTCCCAACTCTTTCTCTCTGCATTCTAGATAATTTCTTATAAAATATCTTCTAGTTTACTCATTGTTTCTCCAGCTTTTACTAATTTGCTGTTACACTTTCTCAACTTTGTCTTTCATTTTGATTTTGCCTCCTTTATTGAAGTTCTTTTTTTCATATCTGCTAAGACAGCTTTATTACAGTTTTCTGTACTAAATAGTACTCAAGCTTCTCTCCAATTAATTCAAACAGCAAGGATAAGTATTTTAAAAGTTATACCTTAGAACTTCAATCTGGAGTCTTTGTAGATCAGTCTTAAAGTTCAAGTTCAGTTGGTTCAGCAAACACCTTCAAGGAAGAAGTGGCTTCAGTTCAAAACGAACCCTCTAGGCTCCTGCCTTCACTTAGGTTTCTGCCTGATAATTCTTCATTATCTTGTTGGTTGTCTAGTATTTTTAAGAAGTTTTGTTTGCTTATTTTTTTTAATTTAATATATCCAACATTTTTAGTTGTGATCTGAGAGTAAAGATGGTCCAAACAACCTAATCCAACATATTACCAGAAACAAAAATCCCTGTTTTGAATTATTTAATCATTCAGTTGCCCAAGGGTATTGAACTAGACTAAATAATCTTTCACATGTTCTCCTATAATGTTTATGGAGTCATTTTGGCATATCAAACAATAAGAGGGCTAATAAAACACAAATTGTTTTAATATGAGCATATGGACCTGGAAATTAAGAGACCTGAGTTTTCTTGGCCACTGACATTCTACCATGTGATGTGAGCAATGTATTTAATTTACTTAATGCTTTAATCATCCTACTTGTAAACCAAAATGAAAATATATTTCACTTACAGTTCCATTTTTTCCCCATAAAATTTCTCTCAGCTAAGTGAAGAGTTCCTAGGAAGGACTGAGTAATTCAAAGTACTAAGTTTACAAAAGCTAAATATCCTCATTGCTGCTTTTGTTGCAAAATTTAAAACATTACTGACAAGAGTCTTTCACCATATCTCTTCAGAGAAAGCTCTCATAAAAGATGCTTAGGATAAATAAATGTTGGAATTGGACTCTGATTTCATTTTTAACCACAGGAAAGAAACATCCTATGCCCAATGACACACTTGCTTTCTTGCACGGGCACGGACCGAGAAGTCACTCACTTCATTGTGATCAATTCACTTAAGCCTTAGACTTAATATTTGACTTGTTTTGCAAATGTCTTTGATTTATGGGCATACATCAAGGAGAAAGTGCACTTCACAGAAATTAGGGAGAGAAAAACCTCAGTCAGCCATTCTGCCGAAGAAGTACAACTGGGACTCCTCCCCAGTACAGATGAGTATGAGAGAGTTGGCGAAAACAAGCTCTCTGGTGAGTCATCCTTAATGCCATTGGGACAACAGTCATCACATTCCCATGGACGGGGCAGCTAGAAACCCCTAACCCCACAGAATGAAAAAGCTGTAAAGTCTGTGAACTAGGAGCATTCGTCTCCTCACCCAGCGCCCTAACTCTCATACTGCAGAACACCTTTTCTCAGGATCAGATCAGATCAGATCAGTCGCTTAGTTGTGTCCGACTCTTTGTGACCCCATGAATCACAGCACGCCAGGCCTCCCTGTCCATCACCAACTCCCAGAGTTCACACAGACTCACATCCTTCGAGTCAGTGATGCCATCCAGCCATCTCATCCTCTGTCATCCCCTTCTCCTCCTCCCCCCAATCCCTCCCAGCATCAGAGTCTTTTCCAATGGGAGCAAAAGTGTGGTGTGAATGAAAGAAAATGCCCTAAACGTGAAGGACTGAAAGAAGCTTAATTGAAAATGTCTCTTGTATTAATATTTTTCACACTATTTTTTTTTTACTAACACTACAAATAACAACATTATCATTTATTGACTATTTCCTATTTTCCATACATTATCTCATTTTATCTTCATGGCATCTTCTTGTTAGGTATCTTGGTTCCCAACTATTGAATGAGAAAATTCAAGAATAAAGAAAAAGACTTCAGAGAAGGCAAAAGGTCAACAAAAGCAAGGAAAACATTGCACTGAAGTTGACATGACTCCAAGGCCTGTGCTTTTAACCGTATATATACTGACTCTCTTTGTTAGAGCTTCTTGAGGGAGACTTCTTTTTGAAACAGGAAAAAGGGATGGGAACTATTTTAATAAATTATGAAATAATCATTATAAATTATAAATTTTTAATGAGACACGCTTATGTATTCACCAAATTGCTTTCTTCTTTCCTAGATCAACAAGATAATGACCTTTCCCTGCCTTCCTTGTCATTCGATCTGCGCCACTGCCTGTGTTCCGTCCAGGGGAATGTGGGCAGGGGTGACGTGGGCCAGCCTAAGGCCTTGTTATAAAACCTCTTATACAATTCCCCAAGCCCTCTTTTTCTATTACTGAATATTTGACAGTCTTGGAAGTCAAGTGATGAAGGTGGCAGCAGGAGGAAGGAGAAGGTAGAAGGAGCAGGGCTCTGTGGTTCAGAGCTCTATCACTAACTGTGTGGGACACTGATATGAGAGCTATAGGACTGTGCTGCATTAAACACCATTGTTATAGGAGTTCCTAGTGGCTCAGACAGTCAAGTGTCTGCCTGCAATGCTGGTGATCCGGGTTCGATCCCTGGCTTGGGAAGATCCCCTGGAGAAGGAAATGGCAACCCACTCCAGTACTCTTGCCTGGAAAATTCCATGGACAGAGGAGCCTTGTAGGCTACAGTCCATGGGGTCGCAAAGACTCGGACATGACTGAGCAACTTTACTTCACTTCCCCTGCCTCATATACTACCTTCTAATCATGAGAAAATGCATGCATTAAAGCCACTAATGCATGCCAACATTTTCAACTTCTCCTCTATTTTTAAAGACTCAGGCTTATTACTAGGTTTTTGAAAGTTATAATAACTACTTGTCTAGAGTTGCAGTGTTGGAGAAGACTCTTGAGAGTCCCTTGGACTGCAAGGAGCTCCAACCAGTCCATTCTAAAGGAGATCAGTCCTGGGTGTTCTTTGGAAGGACTGATGCTAAAGCTGAAACTCCAGTACTTTGGCCACCTCATGTGAAGAGTTGACTCATTGGAAAAGACTCTGATGCTGGGAGGGATTGGGGGCAGGAGGAGAAGGGGATGACAGAGGATGAGATGGCTGGATGGCATCACCGACTCGATGGACATGAGTTTGAGTGAACTCCAGGAGTTGGTGATGGACAGGGAGGCCTGGCGTGCTGTGATTCATAGGGTCTCAAAGAGTTGGACACAACTGAGTGACTGAACTGAACTGAGTCTAGAAGAAAACATTTTTGTCAGGACATGAAAATTAACAATGGTTCTGTTTTCACCTGGGACAAATGAACCATAATTTGCTTTGATGCAAAAATCAATTATACATGAATTCTTTCTTCACAATGCTTTATTTTTATAACAATGAATTCTATCAAGAAAAAAATAAGACTATGGGAATCTAAGTGATAGTGTTACTTAGGATGGCTCAGACGTGAAAGTTTTCCTTTCACTCTTCCTATAGCTCTTTTAACCAGATGATAAAAAGAGCTTTGGTGACATCAGAAATAAAAGGGATCAACTGTGCCAGGGTAATCATAGTGGATTCATCAGATCACCTGCAGAGGGAGTGTCAACCAAGCAGTATGCTTGAAAGCTCTTAAAAAGAAAGCCTGTGAACAGAACCAGAGGTATGGGAGAAGAAGGCAAAAAGCAGAGGGCAAAAGTGTCAAAGAACAGGAGAAGGAGAAGACAAATGCTAGTGGTACTATTAAAAAAAAAAAGAGATTATTATTATTGCTCAAGCCAGCAATCTTATAAGTGCAAATCACTTCAGTTATGTCCTGCTCTTTACGACCCTATGAACTGCAGCTTGCCAGGCTCCTCTGTCCATGGGATTCTCCAGGCAAGGATATTGGAGTGGGTGGCCATGCCCTCCCTCCAGGGTGTCTCCCCAACCCAGGGATCTAACCCATGTCTCTTACATCTAACCTGCGCTGGCAGGTGGGTTCTTGACCACTAGCACCACCTAGGAAGGATTGGAAATAAGCCATTGGAGGATTACTATGGCCTGCAACCCAGGAAAGACTGCTATTCCCTATCCACTTCCATCCTTCAAACGAGGAACCAACAGGAATGAGAATTTTTAAGATGCCCTCTGGTTGCTCAGATAGTAAAGAATCTGCCTTCAATGCAGAAGACCTTGGTTTGATCCCTTGGTCAGGAAGATCCTCTGGGGAATGGAATGGCAACCCACTTCAGTCTTCTTGCCTAGAGAATTCCATTAACAGACCATTGAGGCAAAAAGAATCGGACATGACTGAGTAGCTAACACACACTCACACAACTTTAATAAAGACCTGAAATATACACATTTGCAATCTGTATTTCCTTATTGATTAAAATTTTTCATATCTTCATTTTAAGGGTACGTTAAGCAGTCCAATGTAGCTGATATTCCCAGATGTTTTAGGCTGAAGCAAAGGTAAATCAAAGCAAATAACCCACAAACATTATCCTCACTCCAGTGAGGGACAGAGCTGGCAGTGAGTTCACACAATCCTTATTGTGCAAAATAAGAGTCTGTATGATTTATGTTGTAGCATCAGCTGCAATATTCTGGGTCAGCCCAATTTATGAAGCACAATACATGTTCTAGACCCAGAATTACTGCTGACTCAAAACGCTCAGTAAAGAAGTAGCTTTAAGAGCTGGTTTTTATTTTGTGTTTAGACTCCTACAGTGAACTCATTTCCAGAACTCTATGACACTTTCTCAGTTACAGCTTCACATTTTCACCTTTTAATATGCATATTATAGATAAAGAATAAATTAGGGCTGGCATGCATAAAGAGGGAGGAACCACTAACAAATTAAGTAATTGGGGTCTCAATTATGTCTCACACAGAATACACATCTCTCAGCTTAAACAAGAACCTGAACCTCCCTTAGGCTGCTCACCACCTGAATGCAGGGACTGAAAATGCTTGGAAAGCCCTTCTCTCTTTCAGCGCCCTGACTGGTGCCCCTCCTCTTGTACTCAAGCCTCACCCCTCCACAAGAACCCGTCCTTGTCTGGCAGGGAGTGGGGGGCAGGGGAGGGGGTTCCTTTCTAATCCCCCTCTCTTTTATTTTAGTTCCTCAGTCACTGAGTCCTGTCTGACTCTTTGTGACCCCATGGACTGTAGCGCACCACACTCTTCTGTCATGCAATTTTCCTAGTGAGAATGCTGGAGCAGGGTTGCCATTTCATGGATAATCCCATATCAGAGCTTCTCAAACTGTACTAAATGCATCTTTCTCTCCTCACCTACTGGATGGTAGACTTTTTGAGGGTAGGAGCCATGATGACATCTTTGTCCTTTCTTGAACTCAATATGGAAGTTCATTTAGTGAATACCAGTAAGTGGAGAATTTTGCGATTCTTCCTTTTGCGATTCTGTGAATGTCCAAGGCACTTGCCTTTGCCTGAAGTTTGGCTTCACCAGCAACCTGATGACTTTCTCCACAGGCCTGGCCCACCCACTGCACACAGCCGTGTGCTTGTCTATGGAAGCTAGCTCGTTTGGTTTGCTACCATGCCACCGCTAGAACTATTGTGCTCCTTCTCTCCAAGCAACTTTTCTGATTTCTTCAGATGTGATAGATCCTCTACAGCTCAGTCAATATGTGCTTGAAAATTATGCTTTGCTCACCTATTTCGGGTGCTTCTCAGATGGCACCAGTGGTGGAAAAAAAAGGACCACTTGCCACAGGAGACCCACAAGACATGGGTTAGATTCCTGGGTCAGGAAGACCCCTAGAGGAGGGCATGGCAACCCACTGCAGTATTCTTGCCTACAGAATCCCATGCACAGAGGAGCCTGGTGGGCACAACTGAAGCGACTTAGCATGCAGGCATGCACCTATTTTGGAGACAGTAAAACAGATATGGCATTCTGCTGATACTCAAGGGGCTTATACACAGTTTTGTGGAAGACAGGAAATTTACATGTAAAAGTATAAAGTCCAAATGAGGGTAACAGTATTGTGAAAAATAATTTTAGGCTTATGTACTATAAAATTTAAAAGAAAGTTCACGTGTATCATCTTGTTCAATACTGACCATCCTTACAAGATACTAGGTCTACCTAAAATAGGTGTACTTCATAAAGTAAACATGAAATTCACTGACTAAATATGTCGAGTTTCATTTCTATTTTGCAAAAGAAGAAACAGGCTCATGGAAATTATTTAGACCATACAGCTCCCTGGAACCATAGAGACAGGACTGGAAGCAAGGACTGCAGGCTTCAATCTACTCCCCCCTTTTACTTTGCCACTGTCCTGAGAATGTGTTAGGACCATAATGGTAGTGAGTTTACCTGATGTGTCTTTTTATGCTTCTGTGTCCACTCTCACGAGAAAGCCCTCCTCTCCAAATCCTTCATTGATAATTATCTTAGAAAATTGAGGATCACCACTGCTTTATCATCAAAAGAGCAGACCAGAATTGAAATCATTTCCCTCTTATTCTTTCATGTTAAAACCCTGGACTCTGTCAGCACACAGCCAAAAAGTAGACTAGGCAGAGGATTTTAGATATTGTGTGTGTGTGTGTGTGTGTGTTTAAAGACTCTTCAAAGATTTTTTATAATATTTTCATTATAGTCTATATGTATACACACACACATATACATGTGACAGTGAAAGTGTTAGTCGCTCGGTCATGTCCAGCTCTTTGCTACCTCATGGACTGTAGCCCACCAGGCTCCTCTGTCCATGGAATTCTCCAGGCCAGAATACTGGAGTGGGTTGTCATTTCCTTCTGCAGGGGAGCTTCCCAACCCAGGGATCCAACTCGGGAATCCTGCATTGCAGGCAGATTCTTTACTGTCTGAGCCGCCAGGGGAGCCCCATGTAATTTGTTCCCCCTCTAAGAACAAATATTAGCCTGAGTACTAAGAGTACAGAATTTTAAGTTACTAACTTTGCCCCATCCCAATGACTACTGCATCATCGCTGGGTCACCATCCCATCACCCTCCTCCTCCTCCTGTTTAGCATACTTAACACTCAGGGAGCTACTTACTATGTGCCAAGCACACACAGTTCTCTTTTTTCCTTTAACTTAATCCTCGTAACAACCCTACCAGGTTGGCATTTCTGTTCCATTTTATGGTTGAGAAAACTGAATCCTGATGAGTTTAAGTAATTTTCCTAAGGTCAGGCAGCAGGACAGTTATTTAGTAGCTAAAACTCTGGTCAGTCTGTCCTACTTCAAGCATAAAAGATGCAAAGCATATTAAAGAAGGTTGTAAGCTCTTCAAGGGCAGAGACTTACGGATCCTCCTATTGCATGCTTTCAAAACACCCTGTACTTTTTTTTTTTTTTTAAGAACTTATCACAACTTATAATTATGTACCTATTTTTGTGGTCATTTGTTTAATGCCCTTCTTCCTGCTATGCTGTTCCTTCAATGAGGACAAGAACTGCTTCTGTTTTGCTCACTTTTGTTTGTCCAGCACTTAGAAGAGTGCCTAATATGTGGTAGGTACTCTATAAATAGCTGTTGAATAGAACAATTTCCTCGGGCCTCCTTGTCCAAGAGGCTTCATTGAAAATTTCTTTGGTACTCTTAAATAGTTTAGGACTTAAGGTAAACACCTACGGAGCTCATTTCTAGCAGAAGAATAAAGTGTACTAGACTCTGACCTGCCCTCCTGTCTTAATCTTATGCTTAGCAGCAGTCATCTTAGGCGGTGCCCTCAAATAACTGCTACACTTAACTGCTATCGATACACCCTTAAAGCGAACTCATGTCATTTCCACAGCAGCTGTCTTTCAACTGCATGTTTGATATGACTGAAGCAGATGAACTTTCATAAGATACAGGCACTACTATGAATTTTGAAAGCATATATTACACATATCTACAGAGCAGCCTATATACTTTGAAAATTATGTTTTAAATGCCAAAAAAATCCCTTGTTTTTTCCTAGATAAGTTTTCAGATAAGCCATTTCTCTCTGTGGTCCAACAGATTAACCAAAAACTCAATTCTTGGAACATTATTTTCATCCAAAGAAATTTTTACAAAAAAAAAAGGAGGGAGAATAAAGAAAGAAAAGTTTTATGTAGGCAAAACAACTAATAAGTATTATGTCAGCCTAGCCACTAGGCCAGTGTTTTAAGAGGGATAAGATGCATCTATATTATTATATCCCTCTGAATCTCCCACCACAGCAAGGAAATTCTGGGGGCAGTTATTGATAAAGAATAAGTTCAAGATACTTGCTCCGTGGAAGAAAAGAAATCACCAACCTAGACATTATTAAAAAGCAGAGACATTACTTTACCAACAAAGGTCCGTCTAGTAAAAGCTATGGTTTTTCCAGTAGTCATCTATGGATGTGAGAGTTGGACTATAAAGAAAGCTGAGTGCGAAAGAATTCATGCTATTGAACTGTGGTGTTGGAGAAGACTGTTGAGAGTCCCTTGGATAGCAAAGAGATCTAACTGTAAATCTTAAAGGAAATCAGTCCTGAATATTCATTGGAAGGACTGATGCTGAAGCTGAAACTCCAATACTTTGGCCACCTGATGCAAAGAACTGACTCACTGGAAAAGACTCTGATGCTGGGAAAGATTGAAGGCAGGAGGAGAAGGGGATGACAGTGGATGAGATGGTTGGGTGACATCACCAATGCGATGGATATGAGTTTGAGTAGGGTCCAGGAGTTGGTGATGGACAGGGAGGCCTGGAGTGCTGCAGTCTGTGGGTTCATGAAGAGTCAGAACAACTGTGTGACTGAACTGAAGTTTAAGGTCATTGCACGGTTAAAGGTCAGAACTTAAATTTGACTCAGCTTGAGTATAGAGTCCAGGTTTTTTCCTCTGTATCAGTGGTTCTCAAATCTTAGTGTTCATAAGAATTCCCTGAAGAGAATTTTAAATCACAAAATTATGAACACCACCCTCAGTTTCTGACATAGTAAGGGCGAGTCTGATCATTTGCGTTTTTCGCAAGTCTGTGGTTTTGCTAGTCCAAGGACCATATTTTAAAAACCATCATTTTCACAACACAGGTGTAGCACCCTTTTGTGATGTAACACATAACATGACCAATTATTTTGGGATTCTAATGAAAAACCCAGTGATCAAGCTTCATTATCTAATATAACAGTTTTTCCCTATTGGTCAATGATACATGTTTAGAGGCTCACAGATCAAGTCTGCGACATTTGAATTTTTACAGTGAAGTGTCTTTTGCTAGGTCTGATATTGTGATTATTATCAATCACATACATCAACTCATTTGATTCTTATAACAAACCTATGATTTAGTAAGGACAGGTGTTGTTATCTTCATTTTACAGACAGGAAATCTAAGACCCAGAGACCGTAAGTGAAATATAGCTTATATCTCTAAAAATAATAGAGATGAATTTGAAATTCTTGTTCTATTTGAAGTCCAGCAATTTTTTCACTAGATTTTCCAGAGAAGAACTGTCTTCTCATTTGAATCATTTCAAGATTGGTCTTTCATTTTTTAAAAAATGGGCAATGTAAGTCATAGAACTTGTTATATATTTTACGTGTCTTAGTATAAGCTTTATATATTAACAAAAAAGTGGAAATTCTTTCCCACACTATTTTTTTCCCAGAGTATGCAGTGCTATAAAATAAAGTTCTCAGTCTTTTTTTTTTTTAACATCTAATATTTCACCATTCTCATTTTTCCAGAAGATATGTTTTATTGGTAGGAACAGATGGTACAGTTGATTGCTAATAGGGCATGGAGATAACTGTTAGTAGGTTAACATTTAAAACTCAGTTCATTTGGGAGTCATCCAAAAACTGCTACATAGTGGCACAACTATTCAGGGCATGTGGGCAAGAGATCATGTGGCAATCAGTCTGTATTCCAGGACAACACATGTATTACCTCCCTCACATTTTTCATTGAAGATCAAATGAAATGAGGTGTTGACAACACCGAGCAGTTTTTAAACCTCTTCCACGTTCTCTCACAGCCAATCAGTTGTCTATTTCTGTTTGTTTTACCTCCATAATATTTTTTGCATCCTTTCCATTCCCACTATCACGACCCTCAATCAAGCCTTCATTGGCTTCAGCCAAGTCTTTTGTGCTAGACTCCCAACTGTTCTTATTCCCTCCAAACTCTATTCTTTCCGATCCCCCTTACACTTTGCTGTGTGGTTACAGCTGCTGCTGCTGCTACATCACTTCAGTCACGTCCGACTCTGTGCGACCCCATAGATGGCAGCCCACCAGGCTATCCCGTCCATGGGATTCTCCAGGCAAGAACACTGGAGTGGGTTGCCATTTCCTCCTCCAATACATAAAAAGTGAAAAGTGAAAGTGAAGTCTCTCAATCATGTCCGACTCTTAGCAACCCCATGGACTGCAGCCCACCAGGCTCCTCCATCCATGGGATTCTCCAGGCAAGAGTACTGGAGGGGGTGCCATTGCCTTCTCCGGTGATTACAGCAAACGATCTGAAAACAGATGTGATCAGGCACTGTCAGCTTGGAATCCTTCAATGTGCGTGCATGGTCAGTCACTACAGTCGTGTCTGACTGTGTGACCCCAGGGACCATAGCCCATCAGGCTCCTCTGTCTGTGGGATTCTTCAGCCAGGGATCCTGGAGTGGCTTGCCATGCCCCTCCTCCAGGGGACCTTCCCTACCCGGGGATCACATCGCTTACATTGCAGGCGGATTCTTTACCGTTGAGCCACCAGGGAAGCCAAATCCTTCAATGACTCCCTCTTAATTACACAATAAAATTTAAATAGTTGGGTGTTCGAACCTTTCCACCCTCCCTTCTACTTTTCAATCTATTCCTCAGTCATGTAATTCAGGTGTCTGTGCTATACTCCAGTCAGGACCATTGCCTTGCCATCCCCCATGTGCTTTTGCACCTCCCTGACCTCCCCCACTTGGCCTTCTGTTGAAAATGTCCTTGATGATTCACAGTTCCTATTCCAACATGCCTTCATCCTCTTCCTTCTTCAAGGCTCAGGTCCAAAGGCACCTCTTCTGTTAATAACTTCTTCAGTGTTCTCAGAGGAAGTGATCTTTTGAATTTTTATTGTATTATGCATGCATCCCTTATTTTTCCCATCCCACTTACTTTTGCCTCAGTCCAGTCCTCCAAATATAAAGTTTTATCATCCTTTCCTGTGTATATCCTTTATTGATTTCCCATCACCCTGAGGCAGAAGAGCAAAATCCCTGATGTAGTTTCTAGCATTCTACGCAATATGGTTTTGCTGTGGGTGTCATAACAACACACGATCCTATTTTCTAGTCTAACTTCCCCCTTGCTGCTCTCACCCATCTTGGTCTTCTTTTAATCTTTTAGTGAGAAAGGCCTTTCCTGTCTCAGGGCATGCTGTTCCCTCTACCTTGACTCCCTCTCCCCATTTCCACCCCTCCTTTACCTAGTTCATTTTCACTCACTCTTTTGAGTTCAACTCAAATACCACCTCTTTGAAGAAGCTTCTCTTCTTGCCGAGGTAAAGCAAGCACCCCTCACACAATTTTTCACTGAAGCACACACTTCACATTTGTCCTCAGCTGGTCTGTAATTTCTATAAGGACAGGCTCTTGCATTTGTCTTACTTCCTACTGGATCCACATTTTCTAATACAGAGACTGGATGTGCAGGTATTGGCAAGTATTTGTTAAATGACTTTAATATAAATACAGAGGACACAAATTAGATACATATTTATTAAATAATTAAAATTTGCTTTTGCTTGATCTTCTCTTTACCAGGTTGTAAACTCCTTGATTCAGTGGCACCCCACTCCAGTACGCTTGCCTGGAAAATCCCATGGATGGAGGAGCCTGGTAGGCTGAAGTCCATGGGGTCGCTAAGAGTCGGACACAACTGAGCAACTTCACTTTCACTTTTCACTTTCATGCATTGGAGGAGGAAATGGCAACCCACTCCAGTGTTCTTGCCTGGAGAATCCCAGGGACGGCGGGGCCTAGTGGGCTGCCGTCTATGGGGTCGCACAGAGTCGGACACGACTGAAGCCACTTAGCAGCAGCAGCAAACTCCTTGATTTAGTTTTGAACTCCCAACGACCCAAATCTTTAGAGCTAGGAAATGCAAAGGAAATACAGGCTGAACAAGAGAGCAAAGCAATGAAAAAAACAAGGAGCAAATGGACACATCGATGAAAAATTAAGTAGCAATCTAACTTTTCACATACTTTCAAATCTTCACATCTTTTAAAATCTTTTAACATTTCTAGATACAAAAAATAACCAAATGTTGCCATTCACATTTTATAGACCAAATGGTTTGGTGTTTACCCAGTGCTAATGTTTATTGAGGGGAAAAGAAAACAGGAAGGAAACAGAAATACTATTATACTGTGGACAAGATGAGGTATTGATATATTATGCCCAAATTCAGAGGCTCCTTTATTCTTGTAACAATGCTTGATGTGTGTGGGGCGTTGTTGGGAGTCGGGTAGAGAACAGAGATTTACAAATGGGGACAAGAAAGGACAAAACGGATGAGCAAAGTCCTCGGAAGAAACAATTGTTTCAGTATGTCTCAGTTACAAAAGGAAATCGAACAGTTTCTCTGCTTGATGTTGGCAAGTTTCAGTTTAGTGAGATCAGGAATGAATGACCTGTAGCCCAGTGTCTTCAACAGCCAGGCTGTAACACTTTCACCCTACTTCCTCTCCTGCATGTCAATCAGCCCCTGGGAGACCAGGACACACACACTTGCAGACCCTTCACTTTCTATTATCTCCGCTTGACACGCTCTGTGTGCAACCTTGTAACAATCGCTTCTGCTTTCTGTAAAATCAAGTGTCTAGTCTGGTCTCTAGGGTTCCTCTCATGTCAAATATCCTATGACGGTATGTCTTTCTGTGCTGTAAGTTTTGGTCCTTGGCTGCTGGGGCCTTGATTTCATTCATTCAGTGTTTACCATCTACTATATTGCCGCCAATGCAGGAGATGTGGGTTCAATCGCTGATTTGGGAAGATTCCCTGGAGAAGGAAATGGCAACCCACTCCAGTATTCTTGCCTGGAGAATCCCATGGACTGAGGAGCCTGGCGGGCTACAGTCCATGCAGTTCAAGAAGAGTCAGACAGGACTTAGTGACTAAGAGCACACACACTTACACATACATACACACACACCAGGGGATGTCCTGAGTGCAACGGATATACGGGTAAAATAGTGACCTTAAGTGACAAAAGTTTTGCCCTCAGAGAGCTACCTTCTACTGCGAGGAGATAGAAGACAAGATAAATAAAATATGTGGTATGATAGATACTAGAGAGAACTAAGGAGAAAAAAAAAAATCCAGGAAGGGAGACTGGGAATTTGATGAAGGTGCTAGTGAACATCTAGACAGAGAAGGTTTCACTCAGTGACACTGAAGGGAAGACTCAATCCCGTTTCCTCATTTTTTGCCCTTGACTCCTCGCAACTGCTTATGACTTCCTTTGGCTGCATCTTGTGGGCCTCTTGCTTCTTTTCCTTAGATTAGATGCTTTTGTTCATCTCCTTTGCTATAGCCTTGGCTCCATCCCCGCTGGCTCTTGCCAGGACCCTGAGTAATGGCCTCCTTCTTGGTCTCACTTGCTACCACCACGCTCCATCTTATCCTCTCTTCCACCAAGAGTGTTATCTTCCTTGTAATCAACTCTAGTACACTTGCTTTTGGAAAATCCCCCATATTCTTCCCTCATTGATCTCTGAGAACACCCAACCCCAGCCCCATGCAGTCACCACACTTAACCCCTTATATTCCCTGAACGTGTCCATTCCATATCCACACACAAAGCCAGTTCCCTCCGCCCAGTCGGCCCATCTCCCACCTCTCCACCTGTCCTTCAAGGTTCTGTTCAAAGACTGCTTCCTCTGGGACATGGTCCTAACTTTCTCTGGATGGGATCGGCTTCTAACTGCTCAGCACGCCCTGTACCTTGCACATACCTGAAAGGTGTGAAAGTGAAGTCGCTTAGTTGTGTCTGACTCTTTTGCGACCTCATGGACTGTAGCCTGCCAGGCTCCTCTGTCCATGGGATTTTCCAGGCAAGAATACTGGAGTGGTTTGACATTTCTTTCTCGGGGGATCTTCCTGACCCAGGGATTGAATCCACATCTCCTGCATTGGCAGGTGGATTCTTTACATCAGAGCCACCAGGGAAGCCCTGTACCTACTTATTTGCTGCATTTATCAAAATTGTGATTTTCCATTTTCCTGTTCCTAGAGCTCTTTCCCAAGAGTGTCCCTTACTCTTGCTTACTTTGCATTCGGTACATCCTCAATGAAACTGATAAGGACAGAGAGACAGATGGGAGGGGAGAGGCCGGGCAAGGGAAAGGAGGCTGTTAGTCAATTGTAGAAGATGGGCAGCTAGGAGATAGGAGAAATCCCTGCTTCCTGAAAGTTGTGGATTAGAAGAGACTCCATAGTCTCCCAAATTCTAAAACTCGAGGCTTCAGCATTAACCTTCCTTCTCTTATTCCGGCTCCGCCCTTTTGCCCCAGTTCTTATAACTGGCCTTCCGCAACTCAGCTCCCACCTGGTGGCCCAGTTCTGAGAACTCGCCTTCTGTCTTGCTCCTCTCTGCCTGCATCTCCCTTTTGGAGACCTGCCTAATATGTCAGGCTGGCCAAACCTGGAACTGGGTCTTGCTCCTGTTTATTCCCCTCCTCTTTCTCCCTTTTTAATCTCTGCCCTGCCCATGAACCCAGGCAGGTGGCCAGGACCCTGCTAATCCCTGACAGACTTCTATGACTCTGACTCCTGAGCATTACATGCTGCCGGGTTCCCTCCTTGCCTTTTACTGTCTGCCTGCTGGGACCACAATCCCCCCTACCCCCCTTGCCATCTGACTATTTAGATGACCACCTGCTCTCTAAGACTATATACCCTTTGGATTCTGTGCCTTGCCTTTTCAACTGGCATGCTTCCCTGGAACCTCTGGACCTAGGTTAGGTTATTTCTCCCTTTATTCCCTTCTGCTTCTAGATCCTCGGGCCAGCCAGGCTTGCCTTGCTTCCTGCCCTGCTCTGTAGGACCAGGCATACCTAAAAGTGTAAGATTCTCTTGCACCTATCAAGTCTACTGTAAGATATCTAATAGTATTTGAATTCTAGAGAGCTCTATTTAACTCTAGTCTAACACTTTGATTTTACAGATGAGGACACTGAAGCCCAAATGGGGAAGTGACTTTCCCAGGGCTGTACAGATAGCCTGTGACCAAACCACCAAAGTCCAAGTTTCCTGTCTCACTGTCAAGAAGTATTCTTTTCATTGCACCTTGGCAGGCTTGCTTTTCACAAATCCGAGTTCTGTAAAGCAAGGTCCACAGAAGCACATTCAAGTATCCTGAAGTAGGTGCTAGCCTGCACTCAGCACCTTTAAAGCTAAACAGATGAAACTGATTAATCTCGTTCAAGGTCACAGAGGGCTTCCCAGATGGCACTAGTGGTAAAGAACTCACCTGCCGATGCAGGAGACTTAAGAGACACAGGTTCTATTCCTGGGTTGGGAACATCTCCTGGAGGAGGGCATGGCAACCTACTCCAGTATTCATGCCTGGAGAACCCCATGGACAAAGGAGCCTTCTGGGCTACAGTCTACTGGGTCACAAAGAGTTGGACACCACTGAATAAACTTAGCACACATCACGCAAGGACACAGAAGTGTCAATGTGTAAAGAACCTGGAAGTGACAACAGTTTTAATTAATCCCAAATAGAGTTTAGCATTTCTGCATTTTTCTCCTGGGTGTCAGTGATCTTGGAGAAAACAGTCTAGGGATCAGAGCAATGAATCAAATTAAGAAAAGAAAAGAAATCAGAAAATGGAAAATAAAAAATCATCTAGCAGGACATAAATGGCATTCTGCAGGAGACATTCGTGAGACCAGTGCCTTTAGAAACAATTTAATCAGTGGCCTAGAAGATGACATGGGACATATGTCAAATGTACCTGTCTAGTCAAGTGACAAGTGGCACATAATTAAAACAATTGACCAGCTTTATGGGGGGATTCAAGGATGCATTAAACTGGGGCTTCATGGCAAGTTTAAAATCAAGTGGGAGGAGATGCTGGTAGCACAAACAAGAATAATTCAAGGCATGAGGTTAAGTGTGGGCTAAAAAAGAATGCAGTGGAATTGTTGCAGAAACAGTGACTTCTCCCACCAAAGCGGACTCGCAAGAACACTATGGGAGCAAGGGCCTTTGGGATCTCAGCGGGAGCTGACCTAAAGGGCCAAACTGGATCCCTGAGAGTTATCTGGATGCCACGTTTGTTTTGCCTCCCAGACAGGCAATCATCATTTGTCAATTTCAATGCCTAAATTATCTTTCAGACCTGCTTTTTCCCTGCATCAACACCTTAGTTCAGGGCCTCATCATTTCTCAGTAGATGTCTGAAGTAAGGCCCTGGTTGATCTTAAGTCTGTAGTCTCACCTTTCAATTCATCCCCCAGGCTGCTGACAGAATGATCTCACTGCTAACCTGATCACATCACTCCGGAGTTTTTAAAATCCTCCGATGACTCACCATATGTAAGTTTCTCTGATCCAGCCCTTGTTTTCCACTCAGGTCCTTCTCTTCCTTTCCTTGCACATTATGTCCCAGTAATATTAAATTGTCTGTACTTCCCCTTAAAAAAAAAAAAAGAGCCTTTCTCTCTTTATACGTCCATGAGTCTTCCCTGAGTCCTTCTCCAGACTGCATGGTTCACAGAAGAGCCACTCAGCAACCCAGAGGAATCATGTTCCCTGCAGGACCTAGAAGGGCCCTTTATGTCAGGGGTTCTTTCTCCCCAACAGAATTTTCCTGGCAACATCACTCCACCCTAATCATATCAAGCATAGAACCTTAACCATTTTTTGCCAGCCTTTGGTTGAAGCCTTTCCATCAAGTAAGAGTGAAATTGTTTATGGAATTGAGGGCCGGTTAAACGGAAGTGAGAAAGATGATTTTAAAAAAGGAAAGTAACCTTCTCTAAGTACATACAATGTGTTTCATGCATGACACTATTTTCTCTTGTTTCTCCTGCGTTGGCAGGTGGGTTCTTTACCACTAGCGCCACCCAGACAGCCCTCATTTCTATGCGTACTACATTTAATCTTTATAACAAATAGGCAATCTTTGTTTCATTTTAAAGATAAGGAAAATAAGGCTTATACAAACTGATTACTTTTTCAGTATCACTCAGTGAGGATGGAGTCAAGATCCCCAATCCAAATCGCTTCTCTTCCTTCCTCCTTACCAGTGCCAGCATGGCAACCATACCCCCAAATTGCTTTCTGAACCATTCCAGGCAAACACGTTGAATTGAGTTTCAGTGCAATCAACTTTGTCCCCTGGTTCCCTGAAAATGTACCTATTGTAGGTGTGCTCCCCCTCCTCCCTCGCCTCACCATAAGTCCAGAAGCAGAGACCGAGTACACATCAGATGAGCAGATCCCAGTTTTTCCTTTCTGGACAAGAAGGCGAATTATGGACTTTTACAACTTAAAGTAACTTGAGAGGCTATTTAACGTAATGCTATCTTTTTACTGAATGGAAAACTGGGTCCACAAAAAGCATGCAGGACATAAGTAGCAGACTGGATTGGAAATTCCCAGGCAAGAGTGGCTCATTTCCTGAGCCCTAACGGCTGAGCATGCTTCCATATAGCTTCTAATAACACACACACACACACAAAGAAACTGTGGAGTGGGGATTGTTATCTGTTTCACAGATGGAGACAGGAAGCCTGAGAGAGGTGACTTAAGTCACACAGCTGGTTATGGGTGGCACATTGGGGATTCAAACCCAGGTCTACACCAGCTGCTGGCTTCAAACCCCACTCATGAACATTGCAAGTTCCATTTTCAAACATCCAGGTACAAAAAGGTGGGGCTTTAGCCAGATGCTACAGCCTTGGGACTGAAAAGTCATCCAGTCCATTTAGGTGGATCCTTTGGCAGCTCACTCCAAACAAGATAGAAAACATGGAACAATGACTCCACTATATAAACAGTCATTTCCTTTATTTTTTTTTTCTTTTTTTTTTTTTTATTTTTATTTATTTTTTTTTTTTTTTCATTTCCTTTAAACACTTAAAACTTTAAGGATTATTTTTTTCAGTTAAAAGCTTATATATATATATCATAGTAAAGTTCTTAGAATATTGTTGCCTATAATTTTACTTAGAGAAAACCATTTTCTTGTGTGTTTGTACTTAAAAATAGTGAGTGCATGCTAAATCACTTCACTCGTGTCCAACTCTTTGAGACCCTATGGATTGCAGCCCGACAGACTACTCTGTCCATGGGGATTCTCCAGGCAAGAATACTGGAGTGAGTTGCCATGCCGTCCTCCAGGGCATCTTCCCAACCCAGGGATTGAACCCACGTCTCTAACATCTCCTGCATTGGCAGGCAGGTTCTTAACCATTAAGTGCCACCTTGGAAGCCCCTAAATAGTGAGTACTGATTTATAAAAACAAAAACCGAACACATACCCTTGTTCCATATACCTATGAAAACCAGAGCAATGCCATAAAAAGGCAGAAAACAGCTCTTCAACAATGAAGGGTAGAACTGCACCATGTAGAAAAATAAAATATTGGCAGACCTCTGGATGTAGAAATAAGACCCTATTAAAGACTGCTGACTTTTATTTCTATCATTTAGAAAACTCCAAGGGCAAAAACAAAAACCTAAAATGCTGATTCTAAAAATCCTTGACAAAATACCCGTTTAGAAATTAATATTTATCACATTTTCAATGTGCCTGACACAACAGCTCCTTATATGCTGGTGTTTATGAATACAAATTTGCTGGCTCTGTGGACACACACTATCTTTTCAGAAAATAAGAAGGTAGGCAGGTGCCTTCTTACTTATGATTACTAGAGTTATAAACCCACCAAGAACGGACAGCAACATTTATGACAAATGAAGTTGAAATCAATGGGCCACATAGATCTGAGTCATACACTGATTCACTTAATTATAATGAGAAAATAGACAATGCCTTTTACCATTTAAGACAATCTAGAAAATATCTGTGAAGTGTTTTGTCATTCATTCTTAATAAAAGGTGGATGGATGGTGGAGGTGGGGTTGATGAGGGGCAGAGAGTATAAGATCACATCCAATGGCTCTAAACTAAGCGTCCATAGTATCACAAAGCACTTACTATCACATTTCAAGTGTCATTATTATGACACAATTGTTTCTTAATATATCATTTACATAAGTTTAAAAGCTCCGGTAAATAACAATGAACAAACTCTAGACTGCCTTTAATTCTTACTACAGTTTTCAGAAGGTTTCCCAGGTGGCACAGTGGTTAAAAAAAAAATCCACCTGCCAATGCAGGAGAAGTAAGAGATGCAGGTTTGATCCCTGGGTGGGGAAGATCCCTTGGAGTAGGAAATGGCAACACGGAGACAGAGGACCCTGGCGGGCTACAGTCCACGGGGCCACAGAGAGTTGGACATGACTGAGTACACACACACACACACACACACACACACACACACACACACACTCTCTCTCTCTCTCTCTCTCTCAAAGATTTTGGAGACATTTCTGAAGACATTTTATTCTGGCCAAGTCATTTTTGTACTTTTTAGTCAACATACCCTGAAAATGCCAGATACTATGTACTTGAACTTGTAATCTATTAAGACAAGTAGAATTTCCAGGACATTGACATAAAGTTTATATGTAAGTGCCAGAATGGAGGAGGGTGTGAATTCCTGCTTCTGCTGTAGTTGGGCTCAGCAAAAATCTGTCCCATGACATGTGGTGATAATATTTATGATGGCAATAGTGATGCTAATAGTTTTGATGAAGCTAGTGATGATATCACCATTAATTTAGACTTTACTACCCATGAGACATTGCATTGTGAGTTAAATGCCCATTGAATTCTTAGAATAACCTAGAGAAATAATTATGATTAATCTTCATTTTAGATGAAGCAATCTAGGCTGCTGAAGTTAAGAGAATACCCAAGGTAGCACAGCCACTAACTGACAAAGTTAGGAGAAAAGAAAAAAAGAGCCCAGCTCAACAAAAACAAAACAAAGAATGTTTTATACTGTCTTCAGCCCATGTGATGGAGCTAAGCAACAGCCATCCTTCCAAGCTGACTGCTCCGAGTTTGCTCCACTGCCAGCTCAAGCACTGCCCCAGGAAAGACCCCATGGTTTTAAGCTTTAGTTTCCAGCTATTCTCCTATAGCCCAGTTCCCAGGACTTACTCAAGTATACGTGCTAAGTCGCTTCAGTTGTATCTGCCTCTATGATCTTATGGACTACAGCCTGCCAGGCTCCTCTGTCCTTGGGATTTCTCAGGCAAGAATACTGGAGTGGGTTGCCATCCCCCCCTTCTCTGCCCCCCACCGCTTCAACGGATCTTCCTGACCCAGGGATCACACCCAAGTCTCCTGTGGTTTCTGCATCAGATTCTTTACCGCTGAGCCACCAGGGAAGCCCTTACTCTACTGGCCTCTATTCTAAACACTGGCATTCTATGCCAGAATCACAGCCCAGCAGGTGAGGTCTACAGAAGATGCCCAAGATAATAACTTGTGGAACTCACACTCCTCTGTCTATGATTCTTCCCAGACTAGGCTGTTTGAAGACTAAAAATAAGTCTTTGAATCTCCACCAACTGACATAGCGGCTGAACCCGAATCATGACGAATGAATGCCCTTATCAGGCCCAGAGGCTGGTGCCTCATTAACTGGATCTACCTCCTGCTGTCAGATGTCTCTGCCCTGGACCCACTCTTCCTTGAAGGGCCCTCAGGCCCGGCTCAGTCCTCTGCCTCTACTTACCCATAATCATCACACCTCCACCTGGGTCTGCAGACATGAAAGGAGGACAGCAGCACATGGAGTAAATGGAACTACTAGGCCCCCAGTGATACTTCACTCGTGTCTTAAGGAACAGTAAAGAGCCTTCCAGAAGAAAAAAGAGGCATAAACAAAGGCAGAAGGGTTCTAGATATGGTATATTGCGAAGAATGTCACCAGCCCAGTAAGATTAACCAAAGAGGAAGGGAAGTTTTGTGGTAGCACATGGATAGACACCACGGAGTTCTGGAAATGCAATGTACCCTCAATATTACACTCACCCCCAAGACACATGAAGCCTTCATAAGAATATGCGATAGACATGGTCAAGCGCAATCCATTGTTCTCAGGTTTGTGTTTTGAGAAGCCTTCACACTTGGTAGACTCCCTGCAGGGTTCATTCACAGGTTTTCTGAACACACTCCATCAATACCTGCTATCATCAGCTCTCAAATGGGGCACTCCTTGAAAATAAGGAAGGAATATGATTATCCCTGATGAGGGCAGCTCAGTGAACCTTCCCTCGGCACTTATTCATCCTTCTCCCTGACAGATATGGTAATGCCGAAGGTTTTTACCCTTCAGTATAATCATCAACTCAGACATTCTGACTCCTCCAGGGGAAAACTAGCCACGAGCCTGCTGGGAACCTTCAATTTCATTCAATGGTATAAAACATCTATTACGTGCAAGTCCTCTTTATCATGGCATCAACACTAAGTTTAAAAGCAAACCCTGGCAGTTCGGAGAGAATACCTCTCTCTCACACATGCAGACAACATCACATGCAATTCCTATCATATTCTTTAGTTTTTCCACCCTTTTTTAAAACTTCTAGAGAGATCGTGCTCTGACCTAACTTCCCTGGGCCTCCATTTCCTCATCTGTGACACAAAAATACCAACATTTACCTTCCCAGGTAGTGCTAGTGGTAAAGAACTCGCCTGCCAATGCAGGAGACATAAGAGACGTGGGTTCCATCTCTGGGTCGAGAAGGTTCCCTGGAGGAAGGCATGGTAACCCACTCCAAAGTTCTTGCCTGGAGAATCCCATGGACAGAGGAGCCTGGTAGGCTACGGTCCAGAGGGTTGTAAAGAGTCAGACATGATTGAAGTGACTTAACACGCATGCACCTAGCAGGGGTCCCCGACCTCTGGGATCTATTGCCTGATGATCTGAGGTAGAGCTGATGTAATAATAATAGAAGTAGAAATAAAGTGTACAATTAAGTGTAATATGCTTGAATCATCCTGAAACCATCTTCCTGCTGTGCTCCATGGAAAAAGTATCTTCCACAAAAACAGCTCCTGGTGACAAAAAGGTTAGGAACCACTTACAGGACTCTGGTGAGGATTATACAGGCGGATGGATCCAAAGTGCTTCACATAAGACCTGGGAAACATTTACTCATTATTTTATTGTGATCATCATCATTAATAAAGTATTCAGTGCAGCTTGTTTTAACTATTTGCTCATCTCAACTGACAAAATTCTGTAAGGCAGGTAGGTGAATCTGAAATTTCTATTTTGACCATTGCTGCACAATCCCAAAAAGAAATGACTTATTCCCTATTTTATCCTCTATAGGGTTCTGATGAACAAATTGAGGCACAGATTTGGACTGACTGACTGATATGTATGATAAAAGCCATTCTATTTGATTTATTTTGAAATGCATCAGCATTATATATGGACTCAAATTTTGACTCCCAAGATTTAATCTGAAAAGCTTAGGAGAGTCGCCTTGGCTGGCTCAGCTTAAAGGACATTTCCAAATGCAGTATATAATCAAGACTGACCTATTCAATGACACTTGGAGAAAATGAAACAGGAATAAAACTGTCTTAAGACTATGCAACTATTTATAAATAATCTCCCTGACTCAGGATGAGCCTAGACAGTAGCTTCTACCATTTCTAGGTTTTAATGCCTTGATTAATTATGGGGTGATGTTTAATTATGTATTTTATTATACATAACAAACATAAATTACCTACCTGATTGCTCATAATTCTCTTAAAAATTTGTATCATTTATCCTTGAAAGTGAAAGGCCTTTTTCAGGATGGATGAAGCTGTTTGGGGAATAGACTATGGGTGAAATTAATGGTCCCTACATTAATCATTTATTTTAGGAAAATATTAAGGTCATCCTCCATTTTAAGATGTCTCTGAATTTTGTTTGCAAGGTCTGATAGCTGAATTTCAATATGCAAAGTGGAAGATTATACACTTTGCACCACTCTCTCCCTAAGGGCATACAGCTTTTATTTAATAAAGATGTTATATGAAGAAGCTTTATTATAGCACTGTTGCATACAAGAACTTGTCTTGGAATGGTACTTAGTAAGGACAGGTGGCTTGTCTTTTTGGGTAGAAGTAGGTATGTTGCTGCAGATGCCCATGAATTTTTCCAGAAGTCGGAAGCTAAGGATCACAATATTAAATCTATAGATAACCATTCGCTGAATACCTTCTGGGACCCAAATATTGTGTTAAATACATATTATTCTATTTTATAAACATGAATCAAGTACAAGACACCATGAAGTTCTGCATTCATTTTAGATAATCTTCATATTATGTTCTCCCATTTGAGAGATGAAGATGAAGCATCTTGCTAAAATTCCACAACTAGAAATGACCAGCAAACTCAGAGGCCAAGCTCTTTCATTATTAATGAGTGCGCATTATCCTG
Source organism: Bubalus bubalis (assembly GCF_019923935.1). NCBI lineage: Eukaryota > Metazoa > Chordata > Mammalia > Artiodactyla > Bovidae > Bubalus > Bubalus bubalis. The sequence continues at coordinate 91,710,592 of NC_059161.1, read as the reverse complement.
TGGGAACATTAGGATTAGGACCCATGATCTCAAGGTGAAGACTTAGAGCAGGTGCAGGCACAGGGCTGATTCTAAACCTGCAGGTTTGACTCACTCTGACAGTCACAGTGGTGGTCAGTGGGTAAAACATTAAGACCGGATAGAAATGGGCTTCATTCTGGCTTCACCAATCCTGTGAGGTTTTTCAGCTCACTTCACCACTCCAAAACTCAGTGTCTCATTTACAAAGCAGTGATCATTTCATACATATGTTGAGAGGATCAAATGAGTTAATAACATGTTGAATGCTTTGTGAAGCATATCATAAACCACCATCAATAAATGTTAGTTTTTACTGCTGTTTTCCCTCTCTCTAATCATTTTAATTAGCATTCTGAGTTTCAGAAAACCAAATGACCCTCTTCCATTTCTTTCGCTTTTTACATTAAATCTCAAATTTGAAATGTATAAGACCTGAAACACCTAAGGTTCTTACAACAACTTCTCCACTTTATGCCCTAGTCTTGACAGCAATATCCCTTCTTTCTTGATCTCATCTCAGCACTCTTTGTTCTATGTTAGTCTCTCCAAGATACATGTTGGAAATCAATCCCACATCCATTACTACTGGACAGATTAACAAGTTAAAAAGAAAGGCCACCATTAAGCATAAAGAGAAGAGGAACAAAAGAGCCTCTTGATGAAGGTGAAAGAGGAGAGTGAAAAAGCTGGGTTAAAACTCAACATTCAAAAAACTAATCATGGCATCCAGTCCCATCACTTCATGGCAAATAGATGGGGAAAAATGGGACTAGTGACAGACTTTGTTTTCTTGGACTCCAAAATCACTGTGGACAGTGACTGCAGCCATAAAATTAAAAGACTTTCTCCCTGGAAGAAAAGCTGTGACAAACCTAGCTGGCATATTGAAAAGCAGAGATATCACTTTGCCAACAAAGGTCTGCGCACTCAAAGCTATGGTTTTTCCAATAGTCATGTATGAATGTGAGAGTTGGACCATAAAGAGGACTGAAAGCTGAAACATTGATGCTTTCGAACTGCGGTGCTGGAGAAGACTCTTAAGAGTACCTTCGACTGCAACAAAATCAAAGCAGTCAATCCTAAAGGAAATCAACCTTGAATATTCATTGGAAAGACTAGTGCTGAAAGCAAAGCTCCAATACTTTGGCCACATGATGTGACTAGCTGACTCACTGGAAAAGACCCTGATGCTGGGAAAGATTGAAGGCAGGAGAAGAGGGTCACCAAGGATGAGATGGTTGGATGGCATCATCGACTCAATAGACACGAGTTTGAGCAAACTCCAGGAGATAGTGAAGGACAGAGGAGCCTAGTGTACTGCAGTCCACGGGGTTGCAAAGAGTTAGACGCAACTGAACAACAATAACAAGAATAAAAACCGTTCCCCAACCAAGAGGAAACTAAAGCTCACATTTTTGGGCTAAGCAAATCAGTATTTCAGCAGATGTTTGCTGTGGGATTTCTAGATATGCAGCAAAACCATTTCTCTTTTCTTTTTTCTAATTAAGGAAAAGAATGGAACTGTCTCCTTCAAATAAAAGCATTTGGAACACCAGTAACTAGTTGCGAAGAGCATGATTAAAGTGAAAGTTTACCAAGTTTGATAACTGGGAGCGAGGATGGTCTGAATTACTGACAACTCGGACTCAAATAACATATTCTGTTCAACAGCAAGGCCATCTCACCTAATGATTAAGAGCATATGGTCTGTGCTACGGCACCTGGGATTGGAAATCCCAGTCTCCCTTTTATTGGCTGTGCCATCTTAGGCAAGTCACTTAACTTTATGAACTCTGAGTTTTCGCATATAAAATAGGTATGCGAGAATTCTAACTCATGCCCTTCTGCTGAGGATTCAATGAAATAATATAAAGCATCGTTTTCTCACAGTCCCGACACACAGTATATGCTCATTTAAAGGTTGCTGCTACTCTTATTACCATTACAATTATCATCTGTATCTTCTACCATCATAGTATTGCACATAAACAGAAACAACTGAAAAAAACTCATAAAACTCAAAATATTGATCTCTGTGTGTCCTTGAGGAATGAGAATGGCTTGTTGTCATATAAATCTGGATTCAGCTAAAACGACTGAGTGGCCACTGTGTGAAAAAGCCAACATCTTTGCATTAAATTATTGCAGCATTAAATCCTCACACAAGCCTATTTAACAATTTAGGAAATAGTCTCAGAGAAGTGGCTCTTCCAAGATTAGACAGCTAATAGATACAAAGTAAGAAGGTAAACACAGGGACAGATCCTGCCCACAGTAAGGTCTGGATAACTAGTTACCAGTGAAAGCATGAACGGACAAAGGGTATCTGTGTGGTTTAGTCCAAACACTTAACTTAAACTTTCTGACTGTGAATACTCTGGTTGGATTTTTTTTTTTTTTGGTTGGATTTCTTAATTCTCACTTACTGTGTGATTTTGATAGAGTTATTTCATCTGAACCATAGTTCTCTTGTCTGTAAAATGGGGCTTCAATGTATCTGCCCCACAGAATTAATATGAAAATGAAAGAAGATAAAATATACATAGTATCTAACATTATGCCTGGTTTATAGTAAGTGCTTATTACATGCTGGTGGTCCTGGCTTTTTCACTTGAAGTCTCTCTTCTCTAGACTATCACAGCCTCCTTCTTAGGATAGATGATTCATTACCAGCCTTTCCCTCCCTCCCCCAGGACAATCATCTATTTGCCTTCCAAGTCAGTTTGAAAATCCAGACTCTGTATTACTTTCTTTGAGTGCAAAGCTATTTCCTAGGGTGTCATACACACATGCCTCAGCCCCAGTCATGCCCCTTTTCTCTCCAACTTTGTCTTTTCAAGTCTTCTTTAAGATAGTCTTACAGATATTCCTTACCTCTTCGCTTTTCAATAGGACCCTCTGCCTTCTTCAAAGTGGTGCCAGAATTCATAAGGTTATGACACAATCTACTCATCTTATCTGTCAATATAGTATTTACCAGGTTTTAAACAGCATTAGAAAACCACCTTCTCATGGCACCCCACCCCACTTGCCTGGAAAATCCCATGGACGGAGGAGCCTAGTGGGCTGCAGTCCATGGGGTCGCTAAGAGTCAGACACAACTAAGCAAGTTCACTTTCACTTTTCACTTTCATGCACTGGAGGAGGAAATGGCAACCCACTCCAGTGTTCTTGCCTTGAGAATCCCAGGGACGGGGGAGCCTGGTGAGCTGCCATCTATGGGGCCGCACAGAGTCGGACACGACTGAAGTGACTTAGCAGCAGCAAGCAGCATTAGAAACCCACCTTCTCTAGGAAGCCTTCCTAGGTAAAACTAACAAAATTGAATTTCTTTTTTCACCCTCTCTCATTTGGTAATAGACTTCCTACTTTCCCAGTGCTCGTTCCATTTGTACGTCTATGGTATCACTCAACCCTGATTTAGACCTTTACACAAAATGTCAATTCCTTGTAGTCTATTAATATATTGGATTATGTCCATGGGGGCAGGAGGAGAAGGGGACGACAGAGGATGAGATGGCTGGATGGCATCGCTGACTCGACGGACGTGAGTCTGAGTGAACTCTGGGAGTTGGTGATGGACAGGGAGGCCTGGTGTGCTGCGGTTCATGGGGTCGCAAAGAGTCAGACACGACTGAGCGACTCATCTGACGTGATCATAAAATAATGTGAATGTGTTCTTTTGACTATAAACTCTCAGAATGTATCAACTGGTTCATGCTCCAAACACTTTATAAACAGTTTGCAGTATAGCACTACCATCCAATAGTACAATTCCTTATTTACATGTTGGATTCCTACTCAGCTTTGTGTTACCAGTGTTTTCCATAAACTCCAGCAGATTGTTAGGCTCAAAAAGACCCTGAATAAAATGTCTGTTACTTTCTAGTCTACTTCTATGAAGGCAGTGGGGCTCAAAGTTCTTTTAGCTTAAGTGACGAAAGAAAGAAGAGAAAAAAATACAGCAATATTGGTTAAGAATTAGATGGGTGTTATACTAAGGGCTTTATATACATCATTTAACTTAGTCTTTATAACAAGAGCATGAAGGAGGTATCATTATCTTTAGAGATGTGGGAAGCAAGGAAAAGAGACATTACATAGCTTTCTCAAATGTAAGCAGTAAACAAAAGCCTAAGTTTGAAACCTTGGTTACAGGCTGTGTTTTAACCATTATTAAACACCAAAATGTCTTGTCCAAGTAATTTCTGAATTCCTTATACCATGTTTCCTTTCTACTCATGGAATTAGATTCTAGCTTATTACATATGCAAGGCTTTCACCAGTCTGGCCCGACCCTTCCTTCCAGATACAGCTCCCAGTAGCCTCTCTGATGCCGTCCTCTCCAGCCAGAAAAAATGCACTCAGCTCCCTTACAATGCTTCTGTCCCTCTGCTCTCTCACCCTGGAGCGCTGTCCAACACTCCTCTGCCTATTAAAACCCCTCTTGTTCATTATGATCGCTTTGTTTTCCATATTCTCCATGAAGTGAAATCTATTCCTGGCTGGAATTCTTTGTTTCCTGTCTGATGTGTCCAAACTCTTGGTTTTTAACTGGAGGTGCAAAATGCTTTGTGGTTGATTAGTGGCATGCCTGCCTGACATTAAAATGGAAACTCCTTGAAGGCAGAAGTCCTGTGTTATCCGTCTTAGTACAGTCTCAGTGCCTTACACATCATCCAGTAAACACGTACTAATTCACAAAACTAATTCACAAACTCACAGTTTTGTGAATGCATAATGGATGATAATGTAAAAAAAAAAATGGTGGGGGAGGCAAAAGTGAAAGCAGGAAAAGGGGCAGAGAGGGAGAAAGAGAGAGAGAGAGATTTCTTAATCAGAGGCTCATACAAGCTCCCCGGTGCTTAATTAACTCAAACCTGTTCTTACTTTGAAATTAAAATACAGTCAAAGCTCTATATATGCTTCCAAAACACTCATTGCATTTAATATGTGCTCAATATCTATCCCTATACCTGGGAGAGATTTACACTAACAAATGTAATAATATTTTATCTGAGTAAACATTTACGAGCTGCAATATTAGGCAGTCACATCAAGGGCTTGCAGAAGTACAGTATGTTGATTCTGGATATTATTTAGAGCATCCTGAATATACTGTCTTATATACAAGACAATACTCATAAGCCTTTTCATTAGAGGCCCAACAATTGGGAGACAAATATGTGTATGCTCTTTGTCTCTACTATGGACACACACATGCACACAGGAGGAGGGAGGAAAAAAAATCCTCCAAATTACACGATCGATTTTCTCTTCAAAACATCCCTCTACAACATCCTCTCCTCCATACTCATGCAGCTTTGTAGAGAAGGCTCTGAGCCCCCAGCTCGTGAGTGTGATGTCTTCAGTGTGAGGTAATCCTATTACACTCATCACAATTACAGACCTGTGTCCCGAGCCTCCTGCTGACAGAAGGCTACCTCATCTCATTTCTAATTAAGAGCACAGAATTCTTCCCAAACCACCTTCATTATTACACACAGCGTGCTGGCCTCTTTCAGGCAATACTCTCACATTCTGGAAGAATCAACTGCCTCTTTGAAATCCAAGGTAACCACCCCAGAGTTAATGATGTCGATTAAAACCTTTTTCCTCCACTCAACAGATGAAGCCCATTTCCCCAGAACAACAATGGGAGTATAAGAAAAAGAAACCGTAGTTACAATAAAAAGATCATTAGAGAGATCATGTTTGGATTAAAAACAAACACATGTGCCAAGTAAACAAAAATCTTATCTGACCAAGAGCCAAGGATCATATAAACCTTCTTAGCAAAGTATACGCTTACTTAAAAAAAATTGAAATAGTGTAATAACTTAACAGCAGCCAGACCTGTTTCCCTTTGACCAGAATACAGCTGAAAGCACAGAATGTGGACACATCAGAAAGCCAGCCTCTTCTGCAGCACTGCCTTCTATCAGAGACCCATCTCCTTAGATAACCTGCCCCGAGACTGGGGAAGTGTCTCTTTCCTCTCTGCAATACGAACTGACCTCTTCATTTAACAGCAACCCCAAGAAAGGAAATGGAGTTAAGAAATCCCCAAGGTTGGTTTGGTTTCCTGCATTAGCATTCACTGAGGGCCCCAGGTCACTTTGATCCACTCTGACCCTGGTAGACAACAGCTGGTCCGCTTTATTCCACCCTATACATTCCGGCGTGGTGATGCCTCAGGCAGAGCAATACTAGCTGAGCAAAACCTCAGCATGTAAAAACGTATCATAAGGGTGCTTCTAATCAACGGGGCCCTGACAATTTCATCCACAACCTGTATTCCACGGCCTCAGTACAGGTACTGGTTAGCAGTTTATCATTTTTACAGACGTGATCATCACAATAAGGCTCCAGAACCACAGCTTGTGGAAACCTGTTAAGAAGGGGTTGGGTGGAGGGGAGGGAGGTGGGCAGATGTATAACCATGGCTGATTTGCATTGCTGTGCAGAAGATTAACACAACATTATAAAGCAATTTTCCTCCAATTAAAAAATAAATAAATAAATAAAAAGAATGCAAAGTCCTGTTCCTCATTCCAGACCTATTAAATCCAAAACTCTAGAATAGAGCTCAGTACTCTGCAGTTTAACAAGACTTCCAGGCGATTCTGGTGCATGTTGAAGTTTGAAAATACAGCAAAAGTCACTTAAAGCGTTACCTTGCATCTACTCTTGACCGTCTCTAATATAGTCATCATACAGCCACTAGGACTGTTTTCTTGAAGTGTGAACCTGATTCCCTCACTCTCTCTCTGTCCCTCCTCTCCTTCCCTTCCCCCCTCCCCCACCCTTTCCTAAAACCCTTCAGTGACAGCGACGCTGGTGATCCGGCCTGGCCTTCATCTAATACAGTTCCAACTTCCTAGAGACAGCCAGCCAAGCCTTTCACCATCTGGCCCCATCCGACCTTTCCAAAGTCGCTTCTTCCCACACCCCGTGGGCACTGTGCTCAGGCCACGAAGCACCTCCTGCTGTCCCATGAAAAGGCCGTGCTTCTGGAGGAATCTGTGCTTTGTTCATGCTGTTTTCTCTGCTCAGAATGACCTCCTGCACCCCATCTGCTGGGCAAACTCTCTCTCATCCTATTAGACTCTTCCTAAGCATCATTCCCCTCTCTGAGGCCACTTCATTCATCTTCACTTCTCCCTTCATGCCTCCAAGTCGAGTCGAAAATGTTTCTATTATTGCACAATTCAATGGAAAAATTTGAACTGTCATGCTATATGGTAGTCCATTTACATAACTCTCTCACTCACTTTGGCTTCCCTGATGGCTCAGTGGTAAAGAATCTGCCTGCCAATGCAGGAGACGCAGGTTTGATCCGTGGGTTGGGAAGATCCCCTGGAGAAGGAAATGGCAACCCACTCCAGTAATCTTGCCTGGGAAATCCCATGGACAGAGGAGCCTAGGCTACAGTCCATGGGGTCGCAAAGAGTCAGACATGGCTGAATGACTAAACATCAGCAGCTCCCTCACTTGACTGAACTCTTCAGAGGACTTGCGGTGGGGGTGATGGGGCAGGAGTATTTGGGTAGATTACTTATATTTTTATATCCTTAACTGACATTTATTAAGAGTTCCAATTACTATTTGAATGAATAGACTTTTGAACACCTTCTATTTACAACACTGCTATGCTAATGAGTTTCCACTTTTATCCCTATTTTACAGATGGAAGAACTGAGCCTCAGAAATGTTCAATAACTTTGTTAGCTAGTAGTAAAAGGCACAGTTGATTCAAGAGCAGGTCTTTGAGATGCTAAAGATGGTGCTTCCTCAACTAAACCAGTGTTTTCCCAAATAAACTCAAGACAGAGTGATGACATACAGAAATGTCTTCCTTGACGTGTTTTCACATTGTCGGTACATGTAATTTCCGTTATATGAAATAAAGACTCATGATTGAGATAACGTACGAAGCCAAATAATGGATGTACAAAGTCAAATATTTCTGAGCCTCAATTTCTTCGTCTGTAAAGAGACTTTGTTATATATTACTGATATTATTATTATTATTAGCCGTTACTGGTGGATCAGATGGTAAAGAATCTGCCTTCAGCGTGGGAGACCTTGGTTAAACCCCTGGGTCTGGAAGATCCCCTAGAGGAGGGCATGGCAACCGACTCCAGTATTCTTGCCTGGAGAATCCCATGGACAGAGGAGCCTGGGGGGCTATGGTCCACGGGGCCTCAAAGAGTCAGACACGAGTGAGCAACTAAGCACGTCACAACCTTTAGCCATAATAATCTGATTTTGAACTGGGTTCTTCGTGTTCGATTATGCTGTTTCAGTAACTTAGCTCAGTTCTGGGCACGTTCGTGATGCTCTTTAAAATTTATTTAATTGACTGTTTGCTATTGAAATTGTGTCAATTCTCATTAAAAATGTTTTGACTGAATAAGGGTATGAAGCTGACAACCAAGTCTCTCTCCTCGATGAATATTTAATTCCAGTTTAGATTTGCCAATCAAAATTCATAAAGACAGTTGGAAACTGACTTTTTATCTTTATAACTAGTCATGTAGATTATATTTTCCCAATTTTAACCTTAGTTTGTGCAGCTGAACCATCACAGCAGGTATTTTCACTGTCATAGTTGTTTGACTTCAGACTCTCAAATTAATAAGTGCTAAGGAAAAGTTTAATTAGCTGAAACCTAAATTGTCATTATTAATTTACTAGTTACAATACCTTGTAAAACATTTATGCTGCAGTAAACGGAGCACCTATTTTCCAATGATCACGTGGCATAGCTAATTTACTACACAACTCTATTTAATTACCAATCTTAGTAAAGCTAATAGTACTCACCCAAATTACATTACTTACAACAAAATGCTTCAATCATTACGTCAAATGTTATAAAATCTTATCAAAGAAATAACAGAAGTTCAGGCATGTTTAAGTACCTCTGAAACATTCTTAGAATAGAATTTCTTAACAGGTAAATGGAACTATTGTAAATTAATCAGAGTTTTAGGAAGGTCCAGCGGGGAAAGCCTGAAGGTTTAGACATCTAGACTATCAGATGGGTAGAGAGTTTCTGTTTGGGATGATGAAAAGTTCTAGAAATGGATGTAAACTTAAGTGGTTAAAATGGTCAATTTTATGTTATGTATATTTTATCACAATAGACACACAGACTATCAAAATTAGACTACATTCAAGCTTGATAGTGTGTCTATTGTAGTCCTCATCCACTACACAATGTATTCCTTGAACACTGCGTAGGCTATGCTCACTGCCACATCCCAGCTTCCTGGCATATTGTAAGACACATATTTAATGAATAAATTTATGGATTGTTAATTTTTTTTGCCAAGTACTTGAACTTAATGTTCATTTTCTTTAAAGTAAAGAAAATAGTTATACTGCAGAAAGGGATGCTATTGGCTCAGTCAGTGAAGAAACTGTATAAATTAGAAATAGGTGGGATATGGAAAAAGAGGCAATACACATTCCAGAACATTAAATGTTAATTAGAAATAAAAGTAAGCTGACTCCAGTATTTGAGTGTTCTCATATCCATTGAACAGGCCCTAAGAGCACAGAAACACATGGAAATATCTATATCACTGAGAAACTAATAGCAATGACGGATATTGAGTCCTTTCCAAAAGCAGAGCTGGTGCTTTGGGAAGACAGAAGTTCATTATACTAATTAGAGGCTCTTGCCCTACCTCCTCAGAGAATGTTCTCTTGGGTAGATATCAAGGCAGACACCCTTGGGTAGATGATTTTCAAATTAATGACTCAACCAAATGGCAGTAATCCTACCATCTCTGGTGAGATCAACTGCCTATATCACAGCTACAGATAACAGTCACCTTCCAAAAGCAGGGCTCAGGAAAGCTCAGAGTTGTTGTACTTAGGCAGAGGTTTGCCTGCCCATCCATACGGACGTGGAGCACAAGATTTTGAAGCAGTTCAACGTGGCTGTACTCCAAGTCAAAAATGAGAGTCACAACATGGGATGGAGAAATTGGCTACTCATTTGTGAGGTTTCACAGAACTGCAGTCACCCCAAAATTGTTTTTAAAGAATGACCTCTCTCTTCATATGTATTTAAAATCACCTGTTATGCCTTTATACCACAAATAACTTCCTCACTCGGTCTTCATAACGACCCTCTGAGAGAGGTTCCATTATTCCTGCTTTATACAGGAAGAAACTGAAGCACAGGAAAGTTTAAATAACTTGCTCAAATTCCCACAACCAGAAGCAAAGCTGGGACTTGAACCCAGCTTTCTGGAAGTCTAGTTCCAGAAACTGTGTTCTTAAACATACCACTCTTCTGTCCCAACGTATCTTAACAGAAATATTAAAAATAAGCAGGGTTTCCTTAGGACATTTTTTTTCTTTCTTAGAAGGACACTGCATGTCCACATGTGCTACCGAAGAGCATAATCAGACCAGGTGGGTTTTATTCTAATCCTGGAAAGTAGGGCTCTATGAATAAGATCCATGCCAGGTGGTTTGCAATCAGGCATGATCCTGTCGCTCTAGAATGCTAAGATTCAGCAAAAAAAAAAAAAAAAAAGGCAAGGAGGGTTTGGCAAGGCAGAAGAAATAAATGTTATTTATCCTACTGAAGCTCACCTGCAAATTTCTTTAATCTTACATGCTTCATTTTTTCCTAACCTATACCTGAACTTCCTTAGCATACAGACCATGGCTTGATCATTTCTGTATTCTTCATAAATCCCAGCATAGTATTCAGAGAAGGCAATGGCACCCCACTCCAGTACTCTTGCCTGGAAAATCCCATGGATAGAGGAGCCTGGTAGGCTGCAGTCCATGGGGTTGCTAAGAGTCGGACACGACTGAGCAACTTCACTTTCACTTTTCACTTTCATGCATTGGAGAAAGAAATGGCAACCCACTCCAGTGTTCTCGCCTGGAGAATCCGAGGGACAGGGGAGCGTGGTGGGCTGCCGTCTATGGGGTCACACAGAGTCGGACACGACTGAAGCGACTTAGCAGCAGCAGCAGCATAGTCGTAGTAGTAGTGGAGTTCAAAAGTCTTTCTTCAATACTAAGGGACAAATAAGCATTGTTGAATTGCTAATTGCCTTAGAAGGCCACAGAATGCGCTTGGATTTTATTCTACTGGGGCCAGCCTGGGGTCAATCTGGAGACGTGAAAAAAAAAAATTTGACTTTGAAACAGCTGAGGACAACCAGATAGGTGAATTGTAGGAAACCAGGAGAGAAAAAGCATAAATTAATCTGAAATGTATTTAAATTTGTTTTCTAAAATGCATGGTGCAGTTCATAACTGCCAACAAGCACCATTTCATTATGCTGCACTTCATCCTGCTTTGCTCAAAATACTGGAGAAATGACAGATACTAAAAGAAATTCTTACTTGTGTATCACATAAGCCATTTCCATTGAGCTCTTGCAAATTCTAGAGATATGCTAGGGGAAAAATACAACTTTAATAAAATAATGGATCATATCTGAATTAAACATGATATTCAAAATGTTACACTTGGGGAGTTAACAGAATGTTATATGCTGAGAGAGCAAGAGGAGAAAATGTCCTATAACATCCCATACCCTCCATAAATTAAATCTGAGAACATTAGAAATGGTGATAACAATGAAAAGGATTACTTATGGAATAAAAATGGAAAACAGAAAGAGATTAGTGAAGATATTCTCCTCTAAAAATCTCAAAACTGCATCTTAGAGCAGAGGTAATAAAGATGGTTATTTCTAAGAAACAGATCCAAAGTGGCTCCATTCAATTCACAGCAGGAACCTCCAAAGTAGCAATTAATGCAACCACTGGGGTGGAATTGTTTTCCAAAAGCCATCTTGTTGGATGACTTTTTTTTTTTTTAATGGAAGCAGGGCTCAGAAGTCAAGATGAATTTGGATCAATTATTTACTGAAAATATCAAAGTGTTATTAATACCACCATCCAATATGAATACAACTGAAAATCCTTTTGGTGAAATGGAAGGAACCTGTCAGCAGCTGTTTAACTTAGACTCCAAGGGCAATGCTCGAAACTCCTTGAGATCTGATCCTGGGACGTGAATGTAGGGGCGCTCATCTCAATGGTGTGGAGAGCCACTAGGTGTCCTGTTAGAAGGAGGGAGAGACTGGCAATCAGAAGATCTGGGTTCAAATCTCAAAGCGCTGGCTTCCAACAATTAACACTGCGCAGAAACTCTCCCAATCTCACGCTGTATGGAGACTCAGAGACAAGGGAAATATTGTGGCCCTGTGCTTAAGCATGCAGGCTCAGACACAGGCTGCTTGGGTTCAAATCCTGGTTCCTGGACTCGCTAATTGTGCGTCTCTGTGCACCTTAATTGACCTTTCTGTGCTTCATCTGTGTTTAGTCCATTGGATCATTGGAGGGTTAGTTGAGTTAGAAAATGTATAATCTTAGAGTAGTGACCTGTGATTATAATAAGGACTCAGTAAGTGGTCATTAATGTTACTACTATCATTTACAAAAGTCATGTTCTTTCAGGTTATGAAATTCAGTGTAACACTGCATGGAGCTCTTGCTTTCCTCTTTTTTCCCCCCAGACCTAAAATAAAGCTCTAAAGGGGACGTGATACAGTTATCAGCTGGGAGATGAGCTCCTTGACTCATCCCATATAAGTTCTTTCACTTCAGATGAGAAGTAATGTGCCTTGACTGACATTCACCAAACATAGAAAATCTCTCTCAAAAATTCAGTGTGTTTTGAGAGAGTGGAGGTGTGGGAAAGAAGGTGGTGGGGTGCTTTTTATAAGGATTACCTAGGATTCATTTATTAAAAAGAAAGAGAAACCTAGAATTCCCTCATGGTCAGCATACTCAGTTTTCACTTATGATGGTCTGTTCAGCAACTTCTCCTCCTCTGCCCCTGCTGCCTAATTAGTGGCAGAGATATAGTTTCCCTAGTCTATAAAACCAGGATGGGAGGGCAAGTCCATTCTGAAACCCAAGGGGGTAGTAGAGTAAGCTGCTGCTGCTGCTAAGTCACTTCAGTCGTGTCCGACTCTGTGTGACCCCAGAGACGGCAGCCCACCAGGTTCCCCCGTCCCTGGGATTCTCCAGGCAAGAACACTGGAGTGGGTTGCCATTTCCTTCTTCAACGCATGAAAGTGAAAAGTGAAAGTGAAGTCGCTCAGTCATGTCCTACTCTTAGCGACCCCATGGACTGCAGCCTACCAGGCTCCTCCGTCCATGGGATTTGCCAGGCAAGAGTACTGGAGTGAAAAGGAGTCATTAATGCAAAAGTTATCAAAAGCTGCTTGGCATCCTTTCTATAACAACGCAGAGTATTGAAATGAACAGAAGGAAGAAATGGATGCAGAAGGAAGGAAAAGGAAGGAAGGAGAGAAGGAAGCAAGGGAGGAAGGGGAGGAAAGACAGGGAGGGAGGAAAGGAAATACCAAGTGTCCCAAAGGACTAGACACTTTACATGCAATTTTTAATTGAATCAGAAAACCATGCAAGGATGCTTATCACAATTTTAACATGTGAGAACACTCGTAATTAAAAAGATGCATTTATTTGCTTAAGGTCACCCAACCAGTAAGGTGTTGAGTCAAATTCAAATTTGACCCTGTGGTCTTCCACTGCATCCTCTTCTTCTTAGATGTTCCAACAAGAAGATTCACAAAATGTATGAAGGAAAGAGGTCAGTAAAGATGACAAAGACCTTATCCAATGAGCTTCGAAAACAATGAAATTCGTCTTAAGTCAAAATGGTGTTCAGAGAAAACAAAAAAATATTTTTCTTATTCTCTTATGTCCTCCCAAGTATCACTCCCTCCAGTTCTCCCACCTCCAATACCTTTTCCTCTCCCACAGTACATCAGCTTCCACCCTCCCCATGCTAGTGAGTCACCAAAACTTTCCATGTGAAACGACAGTTTGATACCACTAGGGCCATGAACACGTGGACACTGACTTCCTAACTTGGACAGTGCTCATTTCATCATACTTTGCTATAATCTTTGAGGAAAGGTCAGAAGCCCTCCACAAAGTAGAAACATTCTCCCATAGAGAAACTTTCTCCCGTAGAGAACTGTAGAGCTGAGGCAAACCAATCCTCTTTATAAATTAGAGTAACCTAGGGCAACAAGGAGGTGGTCAAAGGAAGAATAGTATTTGATGAGTTCTATTTTATATTCATATTTTAAATTCGCTGGCTGAATAGCAAATTTGATAAAATATGTTGCTTTCTTGGTTAGACCACAGAACATGAAGACAAGCACAGTGATCCCCTAAAAGCAGCTCATTTCTTCCCTTTAGCTTCTACATCATACCCTTTTCCTTACTATATTTCTAATTTTAATAACCCTTCCTAGCAGATATTGGCACTGCAGAAGCTTTGTATTTATTAGAATTAAATTCTTTGGATTAAAGAAAGTACTAAACTGGTAACATATTTCTCCCTTACAATTACACTTTGGCCCTGGGCACTACAAAATGAACATCACCTAGTAAGGCTATCATGACATCAGGGTTTATTAGTTTGCTCAGGCTGCCCTCACAAAATGCCACAGACTGGGTGGTTGAAACAACAGAACACACTTCCTCACACTTTTGGAGGACAAGAAGTCCAAGATCAAGGTTTTGGCAGGGTTTGATTTCTAGTAAGAGAGCTCTTCCTGGACTTGCAGATGGCTCCTTTTTTGTTATATCCTCACATGGTAGAGAGAGAGACACACAGATCTATTAAGACCTCACTATTATAATCTCAATTAACCTTAATTATCTCCTAAAAGCCTTATCTCTATTCTCCTAGATCACACTGGGGGTTAGGGCTTTAAAACAAGGATGAAAGTGAAAGTGAAGTCCCTCAGTCATGTCTGACTCTTTGTGACCCCATGGACTGTAGCCTACCAGGCTCCTCTGTCCATGGGATTTTCCAGGCAATAGTCCTGGAGTGGATTGCCATTTCCTTCTCCGAAACAAGGATGAGGGAGACACAATTCAGTCCACAACAAACGGGGCAATGATACTCTACATAACTAGAATTTTCAGATTAAGAAAGTACAAGAAATAAGCATTCCACGCTCAGACATAAACCTGTAATCTTTCGGCATGTGGGACAAAGCAGCTGGAAAACGTTACAGTTTGACATGTCCTTGGTGGTGGTTAAAGAGAACGGGAATTCTGCTGGCTACTGTTTGTTTTGCTTCCGTGTTCCTGGCAAGGAGAGAGAAAGTAAGGGGCAGGAGCCTTCAGCCCCAGGGCTCTAAAGTGTCTCCTATTCCCTTTTCTTTACAAGGCAGTAAAGAAAGAGAAGTCCCCGCGTATCTCTTACTTTGCTTCCATCTCGAAATTCGGTCGATTCTCCATTATACTCTTCTTGCTAATGGTTAAAGACACTGTTGGCCTTTTGTGTACATTGATTTGACATGAATTTTATTAGTTTTGCTTCGTGCTGGCCATTGTGCTAGGTGCTGAGAGTATAAAGAGGAATAAGATCAAATCCTTTCCTTTAAAGACTCGGCAGACTCTTAGAGCAAATCAGGATTAGAATTCAGAGAACGTGAGAATTGGAAGGAATTTGGTTGCAGATGAAGAACTCAGGACCAGAGAGCTTAAGAGACTTTAGCCAAGGTGGCACAGATGGTTGGGACAGGGCCAGTTAACATACAGGCCTACTGACCCCTAACTAGGTCTTGTTCCTGTGCAGCTCAGACATTCAGGGTTTCTTTAGAGCTTAATATGTCCCAGGTACCCTGTGTGGGGCAGAATTTAATGATTTAATAATTTAATTAACAATTTAATAATTTATTTGGGAAAATTTGATTACTTATAATTAGTTAATACTACAAGGCATGGTTATTCCATTAACTGCATAAATATAATACATATGCAAATAATAAAATGTTACGTTATCTGATTATTAAATTTATCTCTACAATGATCATCACTGCTAGATGGGAAAGCTTCCCTTACATCTTCATCACCCAGTATAATAAACACCACTGAATGATACCAGGTAGAGGAAGACCATTCTAAAGGTACATTGAGGGTAAACAAATCAGAGCAAACAAAAACAATCCGCAACTAAAATCATGTAAACTGGACTGAAGGCACTATCTGGATGGCTTCTGGAGAACCCTTGAAAAGAAATCTGGTCTTCTAGCTAGCCACATAGTTACACAAAAGAGATCAAGCACAGGTTGATGAGAAGATGGTTGTTGTGTTGGTCTAGTCTTTCTCCATGTCACTGTCTCACTCAATCCAAGATCAGTTTAAAAAGCACCGAGTCTGAGTGGTTAGGGTGACAGGCTCTGAATTCAGCCAGACATGGCTGAATTCACTGGTACCACTTCTTATGACCTTGGGCAAATTCTGTCACATGCTATACCTGTTTCTTCATCTGTAAAATGGGGGCTAATAACAAGATTATCTTACAAGGTCTTAGTGAGCATTAAATGAGATGAGGGCATGTCATAGTGTTTGAGTGAACTGCTCAATAAATAGGAACTGGCAACAACAATTTGCAGTGGTCTTGTGGCCTGTTGTCTTCCTTTCCAGCCCACTCTGTCCCTCCTCCATCTTCACCATTTCTCTGATCCTTTGCCTCTGTCTCCCTCCCTCCCCTGCTTGCAGCTGTGCCTTGGACTTTTCCAAGGTGGCCATCCATTCTGGGACCTCGGAACAGGTGCTACTGTCCATTTTGCTGCTTGCTTCCCCTGCCAGGTGACAGGGGAGAATGGCAGGGCTGCATTTAGCATGGACAAACACCTGTCCTCTCTGTCACTACAGCCAGACAGACACCGGCGCTGAGTCATGCTGCTGCTCACGACCGATGAGCTCTCAGAAGCTCAGAGAGAGACCTGAGAGGACAATCTGTCCATCCCTCTCTCCAGGTCAGGCTACTCTTCAATCTGCCAGGAGGCAAAAATAGACCCAGGAAGATTCTATCATTCACGGAGAACTGAAGAATCTTCAACATCAGGACATTTCTTCTTGTGCCTAAGCTCAATTTCAGATTCTGCATTTAAATTCACTTCTTATATTTATCTTTTGTAGGTAAAAATAAACTTGATATCTAGGTCATTGCAAATATATACATATATATAGTATAATATACA
This sequence comes from Bubalus bubalis, assembly GCF_019923935.1. Lineage (NCBI taxonomy): Eukaryota > Metazoa > Chordata > Mammalia > Artiodactyla > Bovidae > Bubalus > Bubalus bubalis. Next base: position 91,693,481 of record NC_059161.1, on the reverse strand, counting down.
GCATACAATATGCAGTATCCTGTGTATCCATACAGAGTACTGTTTACTAATTAAGAGACTGAGCTCTATGATTAGCCACCCAGTCTAATCCCAGGCACCTACTGGTGATGTGGTTTTGTTCTAAAAATTAATAAGAGTGATGCTCTCACTAGATCCTTGTATAAGCACAGTTCTCAGTTCATAGAAAGAATTCAACAGATGTTAACTATTGTTGTTGTTTAGACATATAAATACATAGTGAGAAGCCAGGAGGCTTCTTAAAGATTTCTGTTTTGCAACCTAAATGGCTCCAGTTTGACTGTGGCTTTTAATAAGTTTCTTCTATAACCTTATTTTTCATTTTCTATTCATTTACTTTCCTAAATTCAGAACTATCTATATAATGCTCGTTGACTCCAGTCAGCACAGGAAAAAATGTATATTTTAGAACTAATAATTTCCCTATGCAAATTATTACTATGATTTGCAAAGAAATAAGGGATTTGATAGCAAGTATAACCTTTAAACATTTTACTTATATTAACTCATTTAATCCTCAAAATAAACCCATTCATTATTCTTTCAGCATTGTCATACTTCATTGATTCTAAAAATAAACTATTTTCCCACATTTTAACATCTCTGAAAGCATTGAAATCTTGAGGTTGATATGTTATAGTTGCATTGACAATCTTTTTTTTTCTTTGTAATAGATGAAAAAAATGATATACCTTGCAAATGAGGACAACCCACAGTCAATGAAATAGGATATGAGATATTCCAGGCATTCTTTTAGGCCCCAGAGATATGGTGCAAAAGACAGTCCTTCATTTCATAGAATCCACTTTCTAATGAGAAATAAGGATGATAACAACTAATATACAAGCGGCTGTAGGAACCGATGCAAGATTCATCTTGGGCTTGCAGGGGCCAGGGAAATTTTCCCACTGATGATGAAGTCATCTAAGTTTAGAGTCAGGAGATGGCTAGTGGGTCACTAGTCAGTCAAAGAGGATAAGCAAAATCTGAGAAGCTAGAAAAAGCATGAGACATTTAGGAATTTGAATATAGTTCAGAATGCTGATTTTGAGCAGGGGAAAAAAGCAGAGGCTGTATCACGATGGGCCAGGTAGACTTGGCAAGCAAATTGGAGGGTATCCTGAGACACTGGGGTTCTGCCAAAGCACAGGTGTTACTTCTATTTGGGAAAGAGCTGGTTTCAGGCTAAATAACAAAGAACGAGACTATCATTCCCTCTAATTCCTCACCTTAAACCCAATGTTCTTTATTGCCCCACCAGCATCACCCAGGACAGTAGGCTCTTTTGTTGGCCATATTGACAGCAAATGCATTACTACATTTCCCCTTCTTTTGGTTTCTGTTGAACTGATGTGTTTGGATTTGATGGAGAGGAGGCTAGAACCAGTGAACTGGTTCTTAAAGAATTCTCCAAGGTGAATATTGCCTAGTGTCAGACTACTCGTGCTCAGTTACACCATTCACAGGATATATTTCACTGCCAAGCTCATCCACAGTTGTGTCTATTAGATGATGGATATTGATGCCAGTCTTTTCTAAATGCATCATGTATTTACTTTTCATGGCATATACTTAAAAGTAAAAATATAAAAATTAAAAGCAAAGCTATGCAGAAGTGAAGGTTCACAACTTCAAGTGTTTTATACTCTTGTATATAATTATGCCATCAGAAATTCCAGTTCAATTTATCTTAAAGCTGCCCTTTTAAAGTAATACAACTAGAGATTGACTAAATTAAGCAATGTAAGTTGAAATGTGGCAAACAGGCATACAAGACACTAATTTCTGAATTAATTACATGGGGTCAAAAAAAAAAAAAAAAAGATTTGAATGCAGGTATTCTATTGCAGCCAGTCTTGATTTCATATCACATTAAAAATCATTTCATTCACAGAATTTGTTGATATGCACATACTGTCTTTTTAAAGAATAGCAAAGAGCCTTTTTTCTTTTTTAGAACAATGACAATGTGAATTAGCTAATATCTTTGACTTACTCTAAAAAGAGTGTGTCTACAGTTGCCTAGCATTTAAGTGTGGTTTTTTCTGACAAAAGATATCTTTGGTTTTTACAGGATAAATAATGAATACAAATGCCATTGTTTAGCTTACAATAATATAACAATTACTAGTAGTTAAAAGGACTAATGGGTGCCTAGATGATAGCTTGAGAAACTTATCTAAAGAGGACAAAGCATGTCAAGTCTTTAATAACAGGGCAGACAATTGTCTATGGAAGACAGCCTAGGCACAATCTTGTCTGAAATAAGGGGGTTGAATTACAGGATCAGTAACTTTGATTCTGTAAGCTTCATGACTTATTAAGACAGGTGAATGATAGGTGGATGGAAGAGAGGGCTACGGACTCAGGGAGTCATTTTTAGAATAGCCTGGATAAACTCAGTTTCAAATCCTAGCACTAATACGTCCTACAAACTCTATGACCTTGGGCAAACTACTCTTCTCTCTAGGACTCAAGAAAAATCATGTCTACCTTATAGAATTAAGTGAAACTCCATGGCCTAAAGCAGCTGCTGTATGATGTGTGTATAAAGAGGGACTCTTGTTAATACTGTTACTGCTGTGATTGCTATCACCATGATTACTACATTCCATGCTGCGGTTTAATTCTACTGGCATTAGATGAGGTAAAACGGTAGACCAGGCAACCATGAATAAGGCACACTGCCTGTTTAGGGATGGCATTTAGGCTTGCACATTCCCAATTAGCTTTTCAATTAACCCCCGCCTTGAGGAATATGCTTTCCAACCCCACCTGAAAGCTCAAGTAGGCCTGATAGGCTATGATGGGTGTAGGTTTTTTTAATTAGAAGAGGAGAAAATAAACTGTGTTACCTATTGCAAAAAGCAGCCCAAATTTATAGAAGGTACTGAAACAAAATCACAGTGGCTGCCTCTGATATAATTTATACCCCCAAATGCTAAAACCTGCTCTGAATCTATCAATAGTTCTTTCTCATTTAAGTATACTGGTCATTTTCTAAAGAAAACTCAACGATCTTCTTGCTTTATACCTCTTCCTTATAATAAAGCATGACAACATCTAGTCAGCAACATCTTCTATTCCCCTTCCTGTTTGCAACTATATGATCTCTGCTGTTCCAGTAATACATTATAGGAATTCATCCAGCTTGCAGTATCATTTGTTAACTGCTTTCTCAGCTGAAGTATATTACTGTAATCATTGGACAAAACCTTAATTCACATAGTTGGTTTTAAATAAGCCACATGATAAAATGAAGTACCCAGAATAAACTGTTCCCATTCACTAAGCACCAAGTGAGGGCCTTCTTGTTCATTGTTCAAAGCAGCACACCTTTTCATTTATTCCAGGAACTCTGTGAATATACATTCCATGGAAAAAAAAAATTGAGATGCTATTTTTATGTTAGTTATCATCACTTAGTGTTCAGAATTAACTCCTCTAGCTCCCCTGACTAACAGAAGGACATTAGAGTTAATAATTTTTCCTTTAGTCTTTATCACTCAGGGAGCAAAACTTCAGTTCTCTAATGCTGATTTTCCTACTTTCTGAGTAAGATGAAATATCTCTAAGATAAAAGTATTAAAACCCCTTAACCCCACACCTGGTTTCTTGCTTGTTCTCAGAAATGAAATGGAGATATTGAAGGCCCCTTACTAGCTTCTTCCTACACTCAAGAAGCAGAAGCCTGTTTTAGATCCTTGAATTAACATCCTTTAATTTCTGTACACAGAATTTCATTGAGCTGGCATTCTCCACATTCAGGTCCAAGCCTGAAGTAAGTGTCACTGGGAGGTTCAACTTTTCTGTGCATAACAATTTGGCATAAGGCATTATCTCCCAGTGGCTTTCAGAGCCATTCGTGGTCTCTGACAGACCCTTCATCCATACAACCTATAATTTTCATAAGAAGGCACTTTTTCAAAGCACTTGCTCCAATAAAAGAGTCACTTTCAAGTCTCTTTCCTTAAAAGAGAAACAAAACAAAGCAACCCCCTCAAAACCCAATATATATGATGCTAGTACACGAAAATTAGGCTTGTAATCATTTTACCTGTGATGCATGGGAAAAAAGGAATCAATTCTACTTCACCTTTGTCTCCCTGTACTACACTTCCAGCACAGGTGCTACTTAATAAGTCTGTCAACATTTTAAGATCCTCAGATCTAGACATTCTGAAAGGCTACAACCCTAAAATCAGAACTCGAAGGAGTTTTTTTCCCTCTTCTCACACTACAAACAATCATATCTTGGCTTATCATTGAATTCTTGTTCATATTATCAACATTTCCACTCTGAAGGAACAGATAGCAAGTTGCAGTGAAGGAATCTTTGCAGCTGAGAGAAAGGCCAGGAAAACCACCTCTGGGTCAATCTCAAGAGTAGATCTAAGTCAGAAAGGATGCTGGGCCAAAGATCACATCCTCAAAGTAACATGGAATAATCTCAGCTCCACAAAATGTTGTCTTTGGAAGTTGCCCCATCACCAAATTGGATACTGATTTCTTAAACATTGACTATTTGGCCAGTGTCTCTGAAAGCCTGAGTCAAATTAGAGACGTGAGCTTGTTTTGCATCTGAGGACTTATAGACCATGTTAATTTCTTAGAGAAAGATAACTCATGAGATAGATCTACATAGAGGTTCTCTAGAACAACCAGTCATGGTGAATAACAGAAATACAAAGCCATTCTCTAAGTGGACAGGACTATGTGATTATAAATAGAATTCTTGCTCATTGTAAACACTTTTGAAATGATGGCTTTGTTGATTTGAAAAGATAGCAAGCACCCCTGTGGAGTCTGGTCAATGTTAGGCAGAGTCCCAAATATGTGCTCCGATGACATACACTAGGATGCAAGAACTGGACGGAGGCTCAGGGATTTATCACGCCCCTAGCAGAACCAACCATTATAGTCATAAAAATAATCCACTGGTAGCAACAAGTTTACTAGAGAGCTCCCTGAAGAAGCAAAGATTTCAGCTGCTTAATTGCTTTCACCCTGTGCCATTTAAAGGAATACCAAGTCTCTGTTGAGACACCATCAATTGACGGTTTCACCAAATATTTTGAATAGCTAATGACTCTGCTTGACCACCACCAACGCCCCCCCTCCCCGCCCCCAGGCAGCCAGGCTCCAGGAGTTCCCCCTTTCTGTGAGCGGCATGGTCTACATGCCAGCGAGAGGCAGGTTCGCATCCCGAGCGGAAAAAACAAAAAACAAAAAACTGCGTCTGTACTCAAGACCAGCAGTCCAGATCAGGCAGTTGGCAAAGCCGAAAAGGTAATCTTCATCCCCAAGCATTCCCTACCTTTTCGGATTTCGCCTTCCTGGCGTTGTGCACGAACCTGCGACCCAGCTTCTTGGCATACCAGATAGAGGCGAACATAGCGCTGCCAACGGAAGGGATTCTCGGGGAAGCGGCTGCACAATCAACTTCCCAGCTCGGCTCGGAGATCTGGAGCAGGGGGAATCGGTCTGGAGCTGTCACTTGCAGGCTGTTGCTTTCTCAGTGCCTCTCATGCTGGCGAGCTGAGGCCGAGGGCGGGAGGAGGGAGGGAGGGGGCCGGGGGCAGGCAGTCCGGGCCGGCCAGTCCGCAGGTACCTTCACATCCCGCCTGCGGGAGGTCCGCGCGAGGGGGGCGGGCGGGCGCTGCCTTCCCCGCCGGCGCACACGCGCATCCAGGCGGCTGAGTATCCGTCTTGCAGTTCTTGGGCTCTTGTTCACTACCAAACTCCACGCGTGGCAGGAGGAAGGGCAGCCGCAGTCCGGTCGCCCTGGGCTCCAGGCGTGGCCCCCTCGCCTGGCTTCCCTCTGCCTCGACAGTGCGTGCTGGCGGCGGTGGCCGCGCAAAGACGCATCCACACCCAGCCCCGCAGGTAAAGCAGCCAATAATTGCAGCTGCCGGGCACGCGGGAGGGGAGAGACCACCACGGACGCGGCCCTGCGGGCACAAACAGGTGTCCCCCGGGGCCCGGAGCCTGCCCCGAAGCCCCGAGAATAAAGGGCTGTTAGCAGGACTGGAAACAAAGCGACCTTCCTCTGCCCCCCTCCTCAAGTCCACTGGGGCCATGTAAAGTCCTATCCCTGCCTCCCAACCAGTCTTCTCCACAGCTTACAAGAAGAAAACAAAAAACATTTTATTTCTTTGGAGGTTGGCCCCGGGACAAACGACGAGGTGAACAGGATGAGGTGTATTCCATGAATGCCAGAGTGAAGGTCCTCAGCTTTTAAACTCATTGGTTCCAGCACTGAAACCACCTGGGCTGCTTTTACAAGTCCACGTTTTCTGCCTGAAGACTGAGTAATGGGGAGGGGCTTAAATCTACCTTTACACTAAAACAGAACAGTTTACTCCTTTTTTTCTTTAAAACCCCAGAGTTTTCTTGCAGTGATATCTATTGTTAAATGGGGGATTTAATACCACTTTTGAATAGGAAGATTTATGGCCAGTCTTAAACCAGGCTCCTCTGAGGAATTCTCACGTTTAATTCTACCACCATGTGCTTCTAATTTCAATTATCTTGGTTGTTGTTTGGTTGCTTAGTCGTGTCCAACTCTTTTGCAACTTCATGAACTGTAGCCTGCCAGGCTCCACTGTCCATGGGATTTCCCAGGCAAGAATACTGGAGTGGGTTGCCACATCCCTTTCCAGGATATCTTCCCAACCCAGGGATCGAACCTGTGTCTCCTGCATTGGCAGGGGGATCCTTTACCACTGAACCCCCAAGGAAGCCTTTTCAATTATCTTACTAGGGTTAAATTATCTTACACAGGGTTTAGACTATTATGAGGCATTTTAAAGGTAAAGTCAATTTTAAGAGACAAGTGTGTCTTCTGATGAGAGAGAATGGCTGACTTTGTCCATCCTACTAGAGGACAAAAATACATAAAAACTGTTCATCTCAGCAAGGAAAACCTTCCTTCCACTGATATGCAAATGAGACTCAATCCAATAAATGTTTTCCAGCTGATCTAATAGACATGCCCTAGGAGCACCTGTTGACCAAGGACAATGTTGAAACACAAATAAATGGAAAAGCACTCCCTTCTCTCACGATAAGTCACTTGAGGTTTACCCCCAGAGGACTGGGTCTCCATTCAACTGTTTTATAAAGTACACTGAACATCCTTCTAAGCAATTGGAAATAGAACAAGGCAGCGTAGGATCGGGACTCGCATCCATGTTAACTCACGACAGGAAACCTGGTGCTTAGAAGAATGTTGAGCACAATACATTCAATGTGTGTTTGTTGAATAAACAAATAATCTGGGTTCTAACTCTGGCTTTTTTTCTAAATTGTTCCTTGTTTCTTCTGTGCTTGGATTTGCCTCATCTGTAAACGAAGAGAATTGGGCAGAACATTTTTCAGGCCCCTTTCCTGTCCTGTGCATCTGTAATTCTGATTCCAAGTCTGAGGGTCTTCACATGAGTATGGGGAACACTGACTGAAACCGCCCGCCCGGGCCAGGCACCATAGTGGCCCTTGGCATGAGCGATTTTACAAGAGGTCTTGGTAAGGTACATGGAACTAATAAGATGCTGCTGCTAAGTCACTTCAGTCTGGTCCGACTCTGTGTGACCCCATGGACGGCAGCCCATCAGGCTCTGCCTGGGATTCTCCAGGCAAGAACACTGGAGTGGGTTGCCATTTCCTTCTCCAGTGCATGAAAGTGAAAAGTGAAAGGGAAGTCGCTCAGTCATGTCCGACTCTTAACGACCCCATGGACTGTAGCCTACCAGGCTCCTCCATCCATGGGATTTGCCAGGCAAGAGTACTGGAGTGGGGTGCCATCACCTTCTCCGAATAAGATGCTACTAACCCAGAAAAGTTAGGGAAAGGTCAAAAGGAGACTCCATGTGTCCTCCCATTTCCCAGAATCCTTCTTGCTGGCTACCACCTCCCAGAATCCTTCTTGCTGGCATCCATCTTGGTTGAGCAATGTGTGCACCATCCAGAAGGACCCTGAGTCAGAATGATTGACCAGAGACAACCTGGAAACTAACCCCATCACCATAAAACCCGAGACTGCAAGCCACATGACACAGCAGTTCTCCTGGGTTCCCTGACCCTCCGCCTCTCTGTTCAGGCGCCCCTTCCCAATAAAGTTTGCTTTGTCAGGATGTGTGTCCAAGTGTTAGACAAGAGCCCCTTTTGGACCCTGGAAGGGGTCCCCCTGCTTGCAACAAAAAAGAAATGTCTTGTGCTCACCAGAGGCATAGGCTCTGGTAAAATGACTCAGCCTGGATTCTTCCACCTTCTTCACCATGCCTAACTGCCACCTGGGGTTTGGTTTTGCCATTAGCCGTTACTTTTCCTCTGTGTTTTTCCTACGAACTCTACTTTCCTTTCATTTCCTTTTGACGCTCTTAGACAACCCCTGAGCAAAATTCACAACATCACACCTTGTACTCTTTGGGGAAAAAAAGTGCCACAGAAATCCAACAAATAAATAAATGATAACTCCTGCTTAGCTTTCAAAGAGTTACTCAACAAGACCACAATTTACCCCAATATTGCTGTGATGTTAGAGGTATTCATTATTCCTGCATTCAAGTCTGTCTAAGCTGTGTAGTTAAAAGACTATTCAGTTAACAGAATACAGTCGATAAAAAGAGGAGGGAGGCAATCATCCCTAAATTAATGAGTAGAAACTTCTGTTTTTAACATTTTAAGATGGAATTTGACAATAAAGAGGTGAGAAAAAAATATTGAGCTTTCAAATCACTGATATCATAGGGGAAATCAAAGAATGTTAATTTACTCTGATGGGACTGCCAATCATAAAATAATTTTTGTATTTTCTTCATAAGTTAAGATTTTCTAAGTCACTAAAATTGGGTCTTGGAGACATCTTTAATGCTTGATCATTTTGTTGGTTAGTTTTGCTTTTAAGTTCTTGTTTAGTCGTTAAGTTGTGTCCAACACTTTTGTGACCCTGTGCCAGGCTCCTCTGTCCTTGGGATTTCCCAGGCAAGAATACTGGAGTGGGCTGCCATTTCCCTTCTCCAGGGGACCTTCCCAACCCAGGGATCAAACCCATGTCTCCAGCACTGCAGGCAGATTCTTTACCACTGATCCACCAGGGAAGCCCTTTGCTTTTATGTTGAACATTTAATGACCTTTTTCACATACCTGACCTAAAGCTTTATCAACTTTTATAGGATGGAGCTCTTAAGAAAGTAAATTGGGCCTACCAGCTAAGATTTAACTTTAAAAATAACAATAATAACTACTACTACTACTAAGTCACTTCAGTCGTGTCCGACTCTGTGCGACCCCATAGACGGCAGCCCATCAGGCTCCCCTGTCCCTGGGATTCTCCAGGCAAGAACACTGGAGTGGGTTGCCATTTCCTTCTCCAATGCAGGAAAGTGAAAAGTGAAAGTGAAGTCACTCAGTCGTGTCTGACTCTTAGAGACCCCATGGACTGCAGCCTACCAGGCTCCTCCATCCATGGGATTTTCCAGGCAAGAGTACTGGAGTGGGGTGCCATTGCCTTCTCCGACAATAATACCTATTGTTCCTTAAATAGGCATTCAGAGATAGAAGGCAGTGTGAAATAGGTCATTTGTAGTCAGGGGTCACAGTCACGTTAGACAAATGCTTAACAATTTAAGTATTCACAATATATTTTTTGAATATGTCTATGGCAAAGTGAGAGAATCCACAAACTTGAAAAGTCTAGAAGAGGCATTAGAAACATATCTACAATTTTCAGTTGTAAAAGATGGTTTTTTAAAGATGGTGCACTGGGACGACCCAGAGGGATGGTATGGGGAGGGAGGAGGGAGGAGGGTTCAGGATGGGGAACACATGTATACCTGTGGCGGATTCATTTTGATATTTGGCAAAACTAATACAATTATGTAAAGTTTAAAAATAAAATAAAATTTTAAAAAAACTCATCAAATGAAAAAAAAAATAAAGATGGGTGTCAGGTCGATGGAATGAAGCCATTGGCATAGTTATACAATCATCTTCACTGGGCTCTCACTGAACAGGTGTGCCTGCTACAAAGAAGGTGGCAGCTGCCTAAATAAATCTTAATCGTCTCTAACCATTGTTCTGCTGATTGAGACAAATAACTTGCAGCTCTTCTGTGTATGGAAAACAAGTTTTTCAGATGCTTTCCATCTGTATATCATCAGACCTTTTCCTTTATAATTTCATTTTTAATACCTCTCATATGACAGAAACCTACCAGTGCAGCTGAGTTTGAGATGCAACATTAATCCTTTTAAGCAGCTTTTGGTTCATGCCTCAACACACACACACTGTGTGAGTCTCCTTTGAATTCTCAAGGTAAATGCAATATTTAAATCAAGCCATTAAGATTATACAACAACATGTTCTGCCTAGTGCACACGTAATTTTCTTTTAAAAGCCATCTAAATATATCACAGATAATTATAAAAACAGTAAGTATTAAGCCCTAGGAACTAATATCTGGTAGCTTGAAAAGCTATATAGGTTAGGTGTATGGTATATACTAAAGAAAATACATGTTTGAAACATAAAAAGTTAATGTACTAAACCAATAAACATTTAAATATTTGTTTGGTTTGTATATATGATATACATTCTTGATACCCCTTAATATCCTTTATTAGTCTATTATCAAGCAGCAGGTGTCAAGAACATGTTACATAGAATTTATGACTAAAAGAAGATAAACGTAATATTTAACTTGAATTTGCAGGGATGTCAAAATGTTGGTGTTAGTTACTTCTATAGATGGTAGTGAATAGGGAGGATAAGAACAGTTACAGTTTGGTCTGTATGGTTGTGTAACATTTGTATCTTCTACCATGAGAATATATCCATGTTATTACTTATATGATTAAAAAGGTAAGCAATAGTTATTCACAAAAATGGAACTGCATAAGATAAAAGCCCTCCTCTCGAGGAGTCATATAGAGTTGGGGATGTAGATGTATAAAACAATAAATTTCAATGCAGAATGGCATAACAACAGATGTGTGAAAAATAATGTGGGAGTTCAGAAAGAAAATTACTGCTTTTTGGTTTCTATATAAGCCCAGTAATGAATGTCAGCTAGAAAAGTGCAATAATTAGCGTCAATGTACATAAAAAGCAAAGGAATAGCTCACTCTTTCAGCATGTTTTATCTGTATGGATAGCAGGGGAAATGGTCACTCTAGTTTGTATATAAACATAACAACCACTGGCCCAGTTGCAATTAGTTGTATTTCTGTCTCAAAGAACCAACCACTCATGGATATGTGTGAAAAAATATTTGAGCCACTACAAAGAATAAGCCCGCTATCTCTAATTATAATAGGCTAAGTCTACTTCTTTTCTTCTGTTCTCAAAATCATTCTTTAGTGTTTGAATATCTCACCTTCCTTTCCTTTAAATGTTTAATCATTATATATTTAGGCACCCAGAGACATAAGAAGGTAATTTGACACACATGTACATACCACCTATATTTAATAAATGTTAACATACTGCCATCGGAGAAGGCAATGGCACCCCACTCCAGTACTCTTGCCTGGAAAATCCCATGGGCGGAGGAGCCTGGTAGGCTGCAGTCCATGGGGTCGCAAAGAGTCGGAGAGGACTAAGCCACTTCCCTTTCACTTTTCACTTTCATGCACCGGAGAAGGAAATGGCAACCCACTCCAGTGCTCTTGCCTGGAGAATCCCAGGGATGGGGGAGCCTGCTGGGCTGCCGTCTATGGGGTTGCACAGGGTTGGACACGACTGAAGTGACTTAGCAGCAGCAGCAAGAGCAATATACTGCCATATTTGATTCATTCATTTTAAACAAGTAAAATCTTCATAATATAATCAAAATCTCCCACCTTAATCCACCGTACCTCAAATTCATCTCAAAATAATGTTCAAGAAACATTCTTCTATTTTATTTAAACACACGCAATTTTAAAAGATAAGATACTTCAAAATGTAATTGATAGTAGAAACAGAACTATCATATGACTCAACCATCCCATTACTGATGTATACCCTGAGAAAACCATAATTGAAAGAGATGCATATTCATTGTAGCACTATTTACAACAGCTAGGACACAGAAGCAACTTAGATGTCTATTGACAGATGAACGGACAAATAAGTTGTGGTACATATATACAATAAAATGTTACTCAGCCGTGAAAAATAATGCATTTGAGTCCGTTCTAAAGAGGTAGATGAACCTGGAGCCTGTTTTACAGAGTGAAGTAAGTCAGAAAGAGAAAAACAAATATTTCATATTAACGCACATGTATGGAATCTAGAGGAGAAGCCAATGGCACCCCACTCCAGTACTCTTGCCTGGAAAATCTCATGGACGGAGGAGCCTGGTGGGCTGCAGTCCATGGGGTCGCGAAGAGTCGGACAGGACTGAGTGACTTCACTTTCACTTTTCACTTTCATGCATTGGAGAAGGAAATGGCAACCCACTCCAGTGTTCTTGCCTGGAGAATCCCAGGGATGGGGGAGCCTGGCGGGCTGCCGTCTATGGGGTCGCACAGAGTCGGACACAACTGAAGCGACTTATCAGCAGCAGCATGGAATCTAGAAAGATGGCATTGATGAACCTAGTTGCAGGGCAGCAATGGAGATGCAGACACAGAGAACAGACGTGGACACAGTGAGGTTAGGAGAGGATGGGGCAAATTGAAAGAGTGGCATGGTGACATATATATTACCATAGGTAAAATAGATAGCCAGTGGGAATTTGCTGTGGGACACAGGAACCTCCCCACAGTGCTCTGTGACAGCCTAGAGGGGTGAGATGGGGTAGGAGATTAGAAGGGAAGATCAAGAGGAAGAGGACAGATGTATACCAATGGCTGATTCCTGTGGATATATGGCAGAAGCCAACACAATCTTATAAAACAGTTACCTCCAATTAAAAATAAATTAAAAACTACAATTGATGGATAATAGGATGTGTACAATTTGAACTTTTATTACAAATTTCTTCCAAATTGACATTATTAGTAGTTTATATGAGTTCTGCATTCTCGATGACACATTATAATCAGCTATTAATTTGTTAAACCATGTACAATGTTGCTCCTTGTAGTTTTTTTTTAAATAATTTTATTTATTTATTTATTTTTAATTTCTCCAGCTTCAGCTAGCAAGGGTTACTCTTAGCTGCAATGTACCAGCTTCTCATTGAAGTGGATTCTCTTCCTGTGGAGCACGGGCTCTAGGGTGTACGGGATCAGCAGTTATGTTTCAATAGTCGTGGTACATGGGCTTAGCTGCTCCACAGCATGTGGGATCTTCCAGGACCAGTGATTGAACCTGTGTCTCCTGCATTGCCAAGCAGATTCTTAACCACTGAACCACCAGGGAAGCCCTCCCTGTAGTTTTGATGTGCATTTTCTTAATTACTGGTGAGGTCTAGCATTTTTTTTAGTATATATTTATTGTCTATTTGAACTTCCTTCTATTCATAGTCTTTTCTAATTTTAAAATTAGGTTATACCTTACTGATTTCTAAAAGTATTTTATGTATTCTGGACACTAATTCTTTGTTTGTTACATGTACTGAAAATAGCTGCTCCCAAACTCTGACTTGTCTTTTAATCCCATTTGTTTCATCATGCATATTTTTATGTACTAAATTTGTCAATGTTTACCTTTATGTGTGTATATTTGGTATCTAAATTTTTTCCCTATACAAGTTTATAAGTTTATCATTTTATATTTTCTTTTAAGTCTTCAACTTTTTAAAGGAAATTATGGTGTAAGATGGAAATCTGTCTGTCCTGCCCCCATATGTATGGCCAGTTGTATAGATGTATGTATGTATGAATTTATGTATGTACAAGGGCTTCCCTTGTGGCTCGGTTGGTAAAGAATTCGCCTGCAATGCAAGAGACTGATTGCAATGCAGGAGATCAGGGTTTGACCCCTGGGTTGGGAAGATCCCCTGGAGAAGGAAATAGAAACCCACTCCAGTATTCTTGCCTGGGAAATCCCATGGACAGAGGAGCCTGGCGGACTACAGTCCGTGGGGTTGCAACAGTCAGACACGACTAAGCAACTAAACCACCATCATGTACGTACATATTTATGCTCATATATGAAAATGTTATTCCTTTTCCTCACTGACTTGTAAAACTCCTAAGTTATATGTCTAGATCACATGAGTGTGCATTTAATTATTTCTGGGTTCTTTTTTGATCTATTTGAATTTACCCGTGCTAATACCACATTATCTTGATTACTGTGCTTTATAATAAATGTTGAAAGTGAAAGTGCTAATCATCCTTTTCATTTGATCTGACTTTTCAAATTAATTTTTGTAAAGTTGTACAATTGGTGATTTTAATATTACACCCACTATTCCATGTTATTATTTGATAGTATTTTAATTTTATTTTGTTGCAGTAGTACTATTTCTGACCAAGCATGTCATTATTATCACCAGTATTTATTAGTTTATAATTAATAGTCAAAATAACTCCCACATTTATTAATCTCTTTTCTCATGATGATTGTTAGCATCCTAGCTCTCTGAGTTTTCCTTTTTACTGTTGTACATATTTTAACAGGTATTTCTGCAAAAATCTGTGATGGTTTAAACATGTTCAATCTTTTCATATTTTTCCTGAACTGTCTACATTCACCTTAGAGTCTGAAGGATAGCATAGGTAAATAAAGATTTCTAGATTGACAATGATTTTCCCTCAGCATTTTGAAGATATTATCACATACTTTCTTCTGGTGTCTATTTTTTATGATAAGATGTCTGCTGTCAATCCAATTGCTCTATTTTAAGAATATATCTCTTTTCTATGATTTGTTTGAAGACTTTTCATCTTTTTGAGCTGTAGCTTCAATATAATATTTTCTAAAATTCTGCCTGGAATTCATTATGTTTCTTGAATCCAATTAATTATAAGAAAAATCAGTCATTATTTCTTCCAATATGTCTTCCCCTTCATTCTCTCTGTTCTCTCCTCCTAAAATCCTATTATATTTTTCCTGAACCTTTTCATATAACCCATTCTACTGCTTCATATATTTCCTATTACTCTTCTCCTTCCTTCTTTGTGCCACTTTCAGGGTTATAGTCTCAAATCTCATTATTTTTATCTAAAGTTTGAATCTATTGTTTTACCTATCACCAAAGTGTTTATTTTTAATGAATTATTACATGTATATTTACATTTCTAGGCATTCTAAATATTTCTTTTTCAAATCCTCCAAGTCTCTAGTTTCTGCATGTCACTGTACAGTTTTATTCTAAGATCTTCTTTAGCAAGCTTGTACTTCCTGTGGGAGCCCCAGGGCCCTTTGATTGTGTAATTGTTGCTACAGAATAATTTTGCACATTCTTCTGCTAGGTGCCCAGAGATTTCACTAGCTTAGGAGCAGTTTTATGTTTAATATATTTGGCTTAGTGTTTTTCTGTCTACATAAAAGGGTTAAATTGACCACCACCAGCCAGCCCCCCCCCCCCAAAAAAAAAAACACACACACAGCTTTTCTATTCCTAATAGAAACACTCTTCATTATTGCTTCCCTGGGCTAATGTATGAAGTTTTTAGAAGTCCTCTCATTAAATGAGAACTCTTCTCAGTTTTCAATTTTACATAGGGCTCTCAGTTTCATTTTTCTTTCTTTGATGATCCTAAGGTCATCTCTCATGCCCTGCATGGGCATCTAATCCCCACACTCTTACCCCAAGAGGACCCACTGAGTTCCATATACCTCTTGGGATATCACAGTCAGCTCAAGAAATCACTGCTCTGGCCATCATTTTATACAGAATCAAACTGGCTTGGCTCTTACTTAACACTCCCCCACTACCCCCAAATAAAACATGGAGAACTTAACAGGCCTACATATGAGGTTTTAGTGTTTAATAAGCATGTCTGACAGCAGTATGTATAAGATTTATTATTAAATGTTTCATGCAAGAGATTTCCAGGAAGTCACCTAATTAAAATGCTATTTAAAAGTCCTTCTCATATGATAATTAATTAGCTAAAGTCAGTCATGAGATAGACAGCCACCATTGCATTTGTCACCTTGACAAGTAATGTTGATTCTATAAAAGTGGGGTAATAATGGAAATTATGCCATTGTGTTGATAAAAAGGCTCAAATGAGATAATACAAGTAAACTGTTTAGAGCACTACTTGGCACACAGTATGGGTGCAATAAAAATGTTGTTTTTATTCTTTATTATGAATTAAATGTTGTCTTTATTCCCTCTAATCTTCAGGGAAGCCCCCCCCCCCCACCTCCAAAAAAAGAGAAAAGAAACCAAAATAGTCTAGACAGAGAACATGTGCTTAGTATTATGAAGCAGAGAATGTTTTGTCTTTTTTTTTTAACTCTTTTTATGACTGCATTCAACTGTCCTCAATGTTAAGAAGTCTACCTTAAGTTCTTTCCTCATTTTTTTATTCCATTAATGCAGAAAACATGTCGGTTTTCAAACCCTTGTAAAAATCTTTCATAAACTTAAAGACTCCATTTCACAAGTGTCTCTTTTCTAAGCCAAATGAATATTTTCTTAAGCTTTCTAAATAGTTTTTTTGAGAGTCTTCTCAGAATCTCCTTTCATTTTACATGTTTTTCATAAAAATAAAAACTCACATGGATCCTGGATTTATATAGTAGTTCTAAATCCACATGTTGTGATTTGCCCACATGCTTACAATTAAATTTTGCTACAACTGGAGATATAGATCAATATGTCAATAACTATAAAAGGAATATATAACTGAATGGATATAAGTGAGGAGCAAAGTAAAAGAACATCAAGAAAGCAGCCAAGAAAGAATGGGTACCACAGAGAACATTCAAGAATTATGACTTATGAATACAAAAATCAATTAAAAAACAGGACCAAAGACAGCTTTCTTGATAAAGCTACATAACCAAAACATGGGTAGAGTAATTTCATAATGGATAATTCAATTCAGTTCCTTGAAATGTATATGCCTTGCCAAAGTTTGCCACAAACAGAGACATTTTAAACACCACCCATCTAATCAGAGCACTTGGGGAACTTTATCAACTATGATTCGGTTATATAGTCCAGTATTCTAGCTATCTCAACAACAGGATTTTTCTCATCTGTGGAAGTAGGGTGCTAACTTGAGAGTCACTGCTTTTAGTTTTATTTTCATTTTTACCAATTTGTTTTACCTCTAGATATAGTACTATGTAATTAATTTCCAAAGTCACCTTAAACTCAAATAATCTGTTCAGTTCAGTTCAGTCACTCAGTCATGTCAGACTCTTTGCATGAATTGCAGCACGCCAGGCCTCCCTGTCCATCACCAACTCCCAGAGTTTACCCAAACTCATGTCCATCGAGTAGGTGATGTCATTTTAGTCCATGATAATAAGACCCAAAAATTGATCTGTAAGAAAATGGTCTTTTTTTTTCTTTTAGACATAAAGAAATATCTTTCTTTCTTTTTTTATATTATCATTATTTACTGGAGTATAATTGCTTTATAATGCAGTATTAGTTTCTGCCGTACAACAAGTGAATCAGCTATATGTATACATATATCCCCTCCTTTTCGGGGCTCCCTCCCATCCCTGCCCCTCTAGGTCATCACTGAGCTCCAAGATGAGAATGCTCTTTTAAGTTCAATGACTGTTTTTGATGAAGTTACTCTCTTGCCATATCATCTTTTGGGTCTTACCAAAGTATTTTCCGTCTCCCAGACACATTCTGTGTAACTGTGTCTTTGTACATGCTGTTTCCTCTGCCTGCAGTCCTAACTCTCCACCTCATTTCCTGCTCATTTTGGTCATTCTACGTATGACAAATCTTTACACATTTTTGAGCCTTGGCTCAAAATTTTCTGTGAAACTTTTCCTGCTCTCTCAAGGCAGAGCCAATTTGTACTAATGCACCAAAACTAACATTTCCTGTTGCACTGCACACATCTCAGGTTTGGCTCATATGACACTCATTTGTGATTACATTGAACTTAAATATTTCCCCCTAAATGACTGAATAATTCAAGGAAATCCCTTATTTATTTTTGTATCCTCAGAGATCTACATAGCCCTTTGCACATGGCAGGCACTCAATAAACATATTTGAATAATTTAATAGTTACTTGCTGAATGAATGAACAAATGAATGAGCATATCACTTAAATTAAATTGCTTCATACTCCTGGGAGAAGAAAGGAAGGCACTATAGAGACACACATTAAGCATTTATTATTACCTTTTATTTGTATTTTTACCTCACATTCATCTTCATACATTAAGAGATAAATCAAAGTCACCGTTAGAAGGGTTCAAAGTATTTTGAAAAATAACATTTCAAAAGAGAAATCAATGAGAATTGTTGATTTGTGGCCTACCAACTGTCCTTTTTTCCACTTTGTAATTCCACCCCTTCCACAGATAGACACAGGCGATCTTTTACAAAATTCAATATAGAAAACCATATTCATAAACAAATAACTCCTTTCACTTCCTTAAAAAGGAGACCCACGAATGAAAACACACGATCTATTCCTTTTCCATCTTGCCTCCTACATAAAACAGAAACAGCAGCTGCTGAAATCCTCAGTGTAAATGTCAATTGCAGATAGTGTTACTGAAAATATTCCTGATATTAATTGTAACCTCTCTCCAGCTTAAAGAATATAAAGGAGACCAGCTCGCTAGGTGCCTCCTCTATGTCAGCTGATTTACTTAAGCATCTTTACATGAAATTATAAAATATTTCATCTTAAAGGTATATAAACTATTTTGTCCACAAAAGTACCTAACATGCCTGAACTCAGTATTTATTTAACCTACCCATTTTTACATATTCACATACTACTTCTATTGTTTACTAAAGTTATTTTAAAGTTATTTGATCATTGTTTATTTAAATAAATTTATTTTAAATAAACATCACCAGAATGAACAAAAGTAAGACTCATTCTCTATAAGTAATCAGTAACATAAATAATACATGATTATTAATAAGATTAAAAAGTAAAATAAAAACCAGAAGTAATTTATAAAGTCTAGTTGAAAAGATAATTGATGGTTTATATACTATATCTAATTTTTCTTGTCTAATTTAAATTAAAATATTTTAAAAATGTTTGCCATGTGACATCTTAAGTAAACCACACTTGAGGAAATAGTCTCACCTCATCTGATCATCATAAGAAATCTCTGAGTCAGATAATATTATCTTCCTTTTACATATTAGAAAATGACATTTTAAAGAAATCAAGTAACTTAATCATAGTTAGCTCTTCCCTTCCCTTAATTCTTAATTCTCAAAACTTTTCTAGTCATAAGAAAGAGTGTAACAGTACAAAAAATATCATACAGTAGCTTGTGATAAAATAGAAATAAATAAAGAAGAGGGAATTGCTATGAGTTCAGATAACATTTATTAGCCCGTGTGCTGGAATGGAGGAGACAGACATTCAATGAAATAAAAATTTGAGTTGACACTTAGAAAACAGATCAAAACCAAAGTACATTTATTACTTGAAACAGCAGGAGTAAGAGTAAAAAGTTTGGAAAACATGAGATGTGTTTGAGGAATAGTGGGGAATGAAGAAGAAAAGGCTATAGCCATACTGTAATTAGACAATGCCAATAAACCCTTAATTGTGATAAAAGGGTCAGAGCTGGAGAGTCAGGAGAAAAGCTTAGGCAACAGAGGTAATGACAGTCTTAGGGGGATGATGGTAGGAAAAAGGCAAGAAGTGGTATAAGAAACATTCTTATTTAACACCTTAGAAAAGATTTGGATCCCTAATTCACTCTAACACAATACATGCTATTTAGTTGCTCTGCTGCTGCTGCTGCTGCTAAGTCGCTTCAGTCATGTCCGACTCTGTGCGACCCCATAGACAGCAGCCCACCAGGCTCCCTCGTCCCTGGGATTCTCCAGGCAAGAACACTGGAGTGGGTTGCCATTTCCTTCTCCAATGCATGAAAGTGAAAAGTGAAAGTGAAGTCGCTCAGTCGTGTCTGACTCTTAGCGACCCCATGGACTGCAGCCTGCCAGGCTCCTCCGTCCATGGGATTTTCCAGGAAAGAGTACTGGAGTGGGGTGCCATTGCCTTCTCCGATTTAGTCGCTCAGTCGTGTCCAATTCTTTGTGACCCCATGGACTGTAGCCCACCAGGATCTTCTGTCCATGGCATTTCCAGGCAAGAATATTGGAGTGGGTTGCCATTTCCTTCTCCAAACACAATACACCACCTTTCACTACATCTGTCACATTGATGATGAGATATATATATATTTTTTTTTCCTTTTCTTTCCTTGTGGAACATTCCTGAAAAAGTAGGGGCCATGCTTGTGTTTCACCATTGTATCCCCATATCTAACAAAGTGCCTGGAACATAATAAGTGCTCTAAAACAATTTGCTAAAGGCTTGAATGGAAAAGGAATAACTGAGGAGACAGAATCTGTAAAAATGTGATAGATGCTTTAAAGGCTGAGAAATTGAAGTCAAAAGTAGTTAAAGATTTGAGCCCAGGGAACTCAGAGATAACTTCTAAGACAAAGAAAGCATTTGCTTTAGCTTGATTTCTTCTTTCACTATACTTTCTATTTCTTCCCTTGTCTCATTATAATTTTAAGTATTCTTTATAGTCTCTTATGAAATTTTAACTAAATTATTTCTCAAAGATTTAACATAATTTGTTGATTATTCTTCACGGTAAACAGAGTCCATGTGAGGGTTATAAATTTTCTTTGTAAGCTACTCTAAAGCAAAGGATTTTTTTTAAAGGAAGTATTATTGATATTTTCTACTTCAGTGTATTCTAGGTTTAACCTCTGCCTTGGGGATTTCTATATCCATATAAAAAGTGAAAGGGGTAACAATGTCTTTAAATTTTTAGATATGTTCAAGTTGTGATGACTCTGGATAAAATGGGTATATGTGTTAAGTAAGCAATGTAGTGAAAAAATAAAAATAAAAACCTTCCTACATTTATTAATTTATTCAACACTTTTGAGTCTTACTATGCATCCACTGTATTTCTCAGCAATGGGAATATGGTATCTAAACAGACAACAATTCCTACCTCATGGAGCTTATATTTCAGTGTGGGGAGGAGATAATAAGAATGATAAACAGCAATACATATCATCTATTAAATATTGATATGCTAAAGAAAAAGTAGAACAGATAAATGGAAAAAAAAAGTGTTAGAGTGATGAAATTATTTGATGGACTGGTTGAGGTAAACCTCCTGAAAACAGTCACTCCTGAATAAAGATTTTAAGGAAATGAGAATAAGCCAGCACGAGAAATGAACATTCTGTGTGAAAGACTATGGCTAGCTTTGATGACAATATGAAGGCCAAGGTAGCTGAAGCAGAGTGAGAAGAAAGATAGTATAAAATAAGATCAGAAAGTAGACAGGTAAGTGAAGGGAGAGTGGAAAGAAGAATTTGCAAGCCTCATAAGCTATCGTGGGCACGTTGGCTTTTGCTCTGAATGAGGTTGGAAGCAATTTCAGAGTAGTGACATGCTTTGACTAATGTTTTAATAAGATCATTCTTGCTGCTGTTTGAAAGTTTTGACTGTAGGGGGTCAAAGCTGGAAGCGGAGATAATAATTAAGAAATTATTGCAATTATTAAGTTCAAAGGTAATGGTAACTTAGAAAAAACTAATGCACATGGAAAAAAAAACCAACAACACTGGCTGGGTTCTGAATATATTTTTAAGAGATTGGATGTGGGTATGAGAGAAAGAGGGGAGGTGGAATGACTGCAGACCCACTGACACGAGCAACTAGAAGGCTACATATACCACTGGCTGAAACAGAGGTTGTTATAGAGCAGGCTTCTTGAGGAACATAAGAAGTTTGGTTCTGGACATGTTAATTTTGAAATATCTTAGACATCTGAGTGGAGACATCAAGTGAGCCAGTGGATATACAAGTCTAGCATCTCAAAGAAGATATTGGCATATAACTGGTATTTAAAGACATGATCACTGGCTGAGTTAGTGAAAAAACTCAAAACCAAGTCCTTGAGCATTTCAACATTTACAGTTATCTATGTAATACATAATTTCCTTACTGAACTGTGAATTCTGTGAAAACAAGGAACAAAGTGAACATTTATGCCATACAAGTGATGATAATGAATTTCCACCAGATTTAAACCTGGTAGGAAAAGTAGTAAACTAAGAGAGGGGTGATAATAGGAAAATAGATAAGATCAATGAATATAAGAAAAGGTATGAGTCAAAGACGGTTAGAGCCAAGGTACATATAGACATCTGAGGCTTGTATTGGATTTCACGTGGTTACAGTGCTCATGGGATTTAACATAAAGTATTTAACGTGAGTCAAATACTTAATTTACTATTTTAATCAATCTTAAAAGAATTCTATGATATGGCTCCAGTCTACACGTAAGTAGACTCAGAAGATAAGGAACTTGCTGGAGGTCACTCAGCTAGCGGTGGCACTGTGTGAATCCAGCCAAGGTCTGCCTTAGAACCCCCTCTCCTAACCACAGATGGGGCAGGGTGCCTGTCCCTTCGTATCAGTCTTCTTTCCTTGGAGCAGGGACTTTAGCCCCTGTGACCTTTGTTAGGGATCAGAAAACCCTCTTTGTCATATTTTTAACTTAGTTTTAATTGGAGGATAATTGCTTTAATTGGAGGATAATGTCGTGTTGGTTTCTGCCATAAAATAATGTGAATCAGCCATAAGTATACATATATCCCCTCTGTCTTGAACCTCCCTCTCAATTCCTCTTCCCATCCCACCCCCCTAGGTTGTCACAAAGCACCGGATTGAGCTCCCTGTGTTACACAGCAGCTTCCCACTGGCTCTCTATTTCACACATGGGAGTGTATGTACGTCAATTCTGCTCTCTTGGTTCATCCCACCCTCTCCTTCCCCTGCTGTGCCCACAAGCCTGTTCTCTACATCTGTGTCTATTCCTGCTCTGCAGAGAGGTTCATTAGTACCCTTTTTCCAGATTCCATATATATGCATTAATATATGGTATTTGCTTTTATCTCTCTGACTTACTTCACTCTGTATAACAGGCTCTAGGTTCATGCACCTCAGCTCAACAGACTCAAAATTGTTTCTTTTTGTGACTGAGTTAATATTCCATTGTATATACATATGACAACTCCTTTATCCATTCAATTGTTGACAGACATCTAGGTTGCTTCCATATCCTGTCTATTGTAAAAAAAAAACGTGCTGCGATGAACATTGGGATACGTGTATCTCTTTGAATTATGGTTTTCTCAGGGTATATGCAGTGGTGGGATTGCCGAGTCATATCGTAGTTTTTTTCCTAGTTTTTTTTTTTTTTTTAAGGACTCTCCATACCCTTCTCCATAGTGGTTTTATCAATTTATATTCCCAACAACAGTGCAAGAGGGTTCCCTTATCTCCTCATTCTTTCCAGCATTTGTTGGAAAATCCTCTTCTTATACTCTGTGTTCCTATCCTTCAATGTCTGTGGTGAAGTATTCAGTGAAGTTTTGGTAAAAGTTTCATTCTGCCTCAAAGAATCTGAAGAGAGTTAAAGAAAGGTTTTGTTCATGCTAGGGCAAGATCATGTCTGGAAGTAGTTCTATCCTGGGTTCTACGAAAGGAAAGAAAATTCAGGGGGACTGTGCTAGGGCATGGATCCAGTGCCCTATCTTCATAATCTCTTAAAAGCACTAGTAAATTAGACGATTAGACAATTAGCAGTTAGAAATGCAGAGCTGAAGATCCAGAGGAAGATGATAGCTAGAGGTATAGACTTGGGGAGCTATCATCATGGTGAGGATGGCTGTCCATCTAGAAGAATCATGTTCTTACTACCAACTGAACTTAGGAAGATGTCTAGCCAGTGAGAGGCAACTGTGCAAATGTTGAATGGAAGAATCACTCTGGGTATGGAAAATAGTGCCAACCACTTTGGAAAAGTTTGGTAGTTTCATAAAAATTTCAATGTGTATCTACAACATGACATAGCAATTCCACTTCTAGGTGTTTATCCAACTTACATGAAAGCATATGCTGATTTAAAGATAGTATACAAAGTTCATAACAGTTTATTTGTAATAGCCAAAAACTGGGAATAAAACAAATGTCCATCAACAGATGAATAGATAAAGTGTGTTATATTCATATGATGAAATACTACTCAGCAATAAAAAGGAATGAACTACTGGTATGAGCAAAAGCATGGGTGAATCTCAGAATAATCAGGCTGAGTGAAATAAGCCAGACAAAAATAGCATATACCAGATGATTACATTATGGTTCCATTTATATAAAATGCTAGAAGATGTAAACTATCTATAATGACAGAAAGCATATCAATTATTGACTGGTAATGGACTCAGTGAAAGGGGGGAAAGTTGATGAAAGTGCACAAGGAAATTGTAGGGTTTGGTAGACATCTTCACTATCTTGATAAAGTGAGAGATCTACAGATGGAGATGTATGTCAAAATCTATTAAATTATACACTTTAAGTATGTGCAAATTATCGTATGTCATTATACCTCAATAAAGTTGTTAAAACAAGATATAAAAGGATACTTGTCATCTAAATCTTCAATGTTTTTGGTTTTCTTAAAAATGGGAGGGTTTTAAAACAGACAAAATGACTTCATAAAAAAGACGTATAAAATAATGAAGAAGCAGAAACTAGGACAATTGAGCCAAAACTTTTTTTTTTCTTTCTCTACCTAACTTCTGTTCTTCTCTTCCCTCTCACCTACAGCAGTTTTCCTAATGAAATTTCACACCTGTCCATTTCTGACACCATTTAACATTTTAATAACAGTGAAAATATTTTGGGAATGTGTTTCTGTCTGGCCCTCATTACAAGTGGATCAATAAAGAATTTAAGAAAACCCAATCAATTCTATTTTCTTTTCCATTTTATTTAGTTGGTTTTGGTATAGAAACAGATTTAACCTGGTACTTAATTTTGATTTCAGAAATTGATTTTTACTCTATATTTTGCTGTTGCTTAGGAAACAGAGTGTCAAAGTCTATACTCTAAACTATTAATCTCAGCAATCTTTGGCAGACAAACTCTTCCAAGAGATCTTGGGACTACTCTGAGTTCCCTTTCTTTCTCCAAATGGCAGGTAATTAGAGGTGTGTGTTTTCACAGTTTGGAAGGAAAAAAAAAAAAAAAGAATATCACTAAGGCTCATGCATGCAACAATACATACCAGAAGCTCATCACACTTTCCATTGAGCATTTAAAAGGGCATATTCAAAAATATATTCAAGAGCTTAACAGCAAATCTAAATTAGGACTCCATATCCAGGAACATTTGGGAATTTAACTGCATCATGTGGGAAAGTCTTCCCTGATGGGGAAGGGCTGCTTCAGATTCAGGTATGCGGGCCAAAATGATCAATTTGTTTCCTTTCGGCACAGCTCAAATCACATTCTTGACTCTGTAACACTGAGCTCTTTCCAGCACATCCATTAAGGGAACTTGGCTCACGTTGAGGGTATCTGTTAAGACCTAGTCTATGAGAGCAACATTAAACCTCGCCAAGGGAATATGGAACACTGGGTTCTGAGCAGCAGGGCCTTCATCTCAGCACTGAATAAGCCTGTTGATCAAACCCACGCCAGATATCTCTGGGCATTTGGATAGGCCAGATTCAAACTCCCTCAGCTTATTCACAGAAGCTCCATGGACCACATTTTAAATAATTTTATTTAGAAACATGAATAAATAGTTATCCACCAGAGATAAAGAATAGATGGCAAGCAGTTATGTGCAGAAATAATTATTTAGTATTAGAATCAAGCAGGCCTGACCCAGACATGATTTCAACCTAAAAAGACATCAGCGTATGGTATTTTTTTCTCACAATGTTTTAAGAATCTAGTTCATGTAATTCACATAATGATGATAAACGATATTTGTCAATTATCTGATACGTACAAGACTTTGCCCTAAGTGGTTTACATGCAGTTCATACCTCATTACGACTCTGCCAAGTCAGAAACTAACTTCACCGTTTTGATACAGATCTCCTAAAGGGTCCCTGTTTTGGTATTTGTGCTGTAAATATTCCAAGAGCACACCCTCCTCAGGTCTCATAATTTGCTCTAGCTTCTGCCTGGAATTCTCATCCTGAGATAGCCACAGGATCATTCCTTCATCTCCTTTAAGTCTTCGATAAAATGACACTTTTACAATGAAGTCTTTTTGTTGTTGCTCTCTTTTTATCTTTCAATACGAAATGTATTAGCACCTAAAGACGACTCATTGGAAAAGTCCCTGATGCTGGGAAAGATCGAGGGCATCAGAGGATGAGATGGCTGGATGGCATCACAGATGCATGAACATGAACCTGGGCAAACTCTGGGAGTCAGTGAGGGACAGGCAGGCCTGGTGTGCTGCAGTGCATGGGGTTGCATAGAGTCAGACACAACTGGACGACTGAACAACAACAACATCGTTTTCACTTATTTCTTCTCCCACCATCCACATTAGAATGCAAGTTCTATGAAGGCAAGGAATTTGACTCTTTTAAAAAGTTTACCAGCTAGAAGGATGCCTGGTCCATTATAAGTACTTATCAAATAATTGGAAGTGGTAAGTGGAAGTGATGTGGCTTTAAGTAACAATCACTTATTATCATAAATGAGGCTAAAGACAAAAGCAAAATCCTTAAACCATTGTTCATAGTTTAAGGTTAACCACTAGTTTTGGTAATAAATCATGTTCAGATAATTTCATCTGAACTTACTTTCAAAACAAAAGGTTAAATAATTTAATGAAGGGCCATTCTTCAGAGTTTATTAGCAGGTATTAGGTGCAAAAATATATGTGATAGCTTAGGCTTTGCTTTCCTGAAATTTCCAATCTCAGGAGAGAAAATATATAATCTAAGACAATTAGAAGACAATGTAGTAAACAGATACTTCTCATTTATTCCATTCATTCATGTAACAAATGACTACCTTCATGTGCAAGACATTCTGGATGAGGTCCAGGAAACATAGAAGTAAGTAAGATATACTTCCCTACTTCAAGGAGTTTACAGTCTGGTAGAAGAAGTAGGATTTTCTACAAGATAAAACCTGTTCAATGAATAAAACTTGGTAAATGGAATAAAATGTGCTAAAGTTGAATAAAAAGATTAAATGTTTTGAGAGTTCATCAGAGGGAAGATTTTCAAAGGCAGTATGTCATGAGGCACTAAACTGAATATAATCAAATGCCAAACTGTATGGCAGAGATGATAAAATGCTATTGCCTATCACTCCTGCAACTGAAATACACCAGGGATCTTGGTAAGCTTTCATGCAGAAAATAACATATGCCAAGACTCATCTTTCTCTTAGTTCCCTGTGAAAGGGCACTAAGCATTAAACAGAATACAGCCCTGAATGGTGTTTCCAGCTGTTCCTGAAAGCAATTTGATAACCTCAGTTTTGTTCTTCACTCCCAGGTTTTACAAGCAAACTAAAAACAAAGCCTAATATTAGTTTTCCAAAGGTTAAATTTATAATTGAATTCATGCAAAATTGATGAAATACAACAAAATCTCAAGAATGCAAGCTGTCACTTCACGTGTGAAGTATTACCTTCTAAAAAACAGAGACAAACAGAATGCAATCTATATTTCAACCATTTGTCTAATTTTTTTCAGATGGAACAAGTGCTGCTAATTATTATAAAAAACCTAAAATTACATTATATAAAACAAAAGTGAAATTTATCTGTAATTCTGATATCCACCTAAAGGCTGGAAAATTGGTGTATGTTCTTCTGTATATAGGTGCACACAATGATGCAGCAATAAATGTAGCAACTGGTATGATTACAGATTATAATTTGCATGATATGTTAGCCATTATAGTGAGAAACTGGACCGTCATTCTATGTGCTTCAAAGACATGATTTCTTTTGGCTGCATGCTATTCCCTCTCACGGTTGTGCCGTCTGTTATAAACAATCCCATGATAAAATAGGTATACAAAAATGTTTATTTGCTTTTCTGATTATTTCCCTAGGATGAATTCCTAGAATAAGACTAAAACAGTGACAGCATTTTGAGACTCTATGAAGTGTTGCCAAATTGCCTTCCAAAATGTTACATGATATAAATCCTGTCCAGCAGCATCCTGGAGTGAACATCTTCCCACACTCTTGGCAACTGGAGCACTGCCATATTCTTTTTTATATTAAATGCACATTTGTATCTTTTATTCACATTATTTTGAATAACTGATTTAGAATATTAACAAGCTTATTTGAATTTATCTTAATATTTAGCTGTGTAGGATCTTGGTGGTTTTTCTATTGATTTGTGAGATCTTATAGTTATCATATAACTGTTTTATTTGTGGCCTTGCAGTTTTTTATATTTTAAACATATATTTAAAAATTCTTATGCAGACAAATCTATTTTTTTGTGTGTAAGCTCTTCTATTGTATTTACGATTAGAAATTTCTCAAAACTGAAATCAGTTAAATAAGAACTGTTCCTGGCTTTATTTTCATATTAGTCTATTAATGCATATGAAATCAGCTTGGTGTTTGATTATATAAATAACTGATCATGTTTATTGAGCAAAGATTATTTGCCAAACAACATACTGAATTATCTATTTGTGTGTGTTAGTCACTCAGTCGTGTCTGATTCTTTGCGACCCCATGGACTATACCCTGCCAGGCTCCTATGTCCATGGAATAAATTGTCTGTTTAATTCCCATAACCATTTTATGACTATTATTAATACTTATGTTAACAGATATTGGCAAAAACTATTACTGTCTCTGTTTTATACATGAGGAAACTAAAGTTTAGAGAGGTTAATTTATTTATCCCAAGTTATCAATGGCACCCCACTCCAGTACTCTTGCCTGGAAAATCCCATGGATGGAGGAGCCTGGTAGGCTGCAGTCTATGGGGTCACTAAGAACAGGACACGACTGAGCGACTTCACTTTCACTTTTCACTTTCATGCACTGGAGAAGGAAATGGCAACCCACTCCAGTGTTCTTGCCTGGAGAATCCCAGGGACAGGGGAGCCTGGTGGGCTGTTGTCTATGGGGTCGCACAGAGTCGGACATGACTGAAGTGACTTAGCAGCAGCAGCAGCAGCATATGACTAGTAAGTGATATAGCTGGTATTTGAACTCTGAAAGCTTCCAGAACCTGTTCTCTTAAGTACTCTTTATACTAGTAGGAATGGCTCCAACTGTATGACCAATTTTCTTAACCCCAAGTCTTGATTAATCTATTTGTTTTTCTCTGATTTACATTAATTCCTTCATCATATATGACATTATTTTCTACACTAACCTCTGTTTCACAACCATTTTATTGAATTGGTCTGTCAGCCAATTCTTGAGTCAGCACTAAGCCATTTGTTAATTGTTACAGCTTTGTAATGCTTATTAATGTATATGTGCAGGAGGACAAATAGCCCATTCACCATTCTACACTTTGACAGCTAACATTACTCTTCAGTTCAGTTTCTCAGTCGTGTCCGACTGTTTGCGACCCCATGAATCGCAGCACACCAGGCCTCCCTGTCCATCACCAACTCCTGGAGTTCACTCAAACTCATGTCCATGGAGTCAGTGACGCCATCCAGCCATCTCATCCTCTGTCGTCCCCTTTTCCTCCTGCTCCCAATCCCTCCCAGCATCAGAGTCTTTTCCAATGAGTCAACTCTTTGCATGAGGTGGCCAAAGTATTGGAGTTTCAGCTTTAGCATCAGTCCTTCCAAAGAACACCCAGGACTGATTTCTTTCAGAATGGACTGGTTGGATCTCCTTGCAGTCCAAGGAACTCTCAAGAGTCTTCTCTAACACCATAGTTCAAAAGCATCATTACTCTTACCATCCATTTATTCCTCTAAAAAAACAGAATCTTTCTGTTAGGTTTAAATGCTTTATTAATTGGTCTATGATGAACTGTATTAAATATGAATAGAAATTAAGATTTTTCAATATCACATTTCATCTGCAGGAATATGGGTTAACTTATCATTTATTCAAATACCCTTCGACATCAATCAGTAAAATTTTATAATTGTCTTCATCTACGTCTTGCATAGATGGAAACAGATTTATTCCTAGGTATTTTGTATTTTTTGCTGCTGTTGTAAATGGAATATTTAAACCCATATTTTCTCTTTATTGAGGTAATTAGGGAAGCAACTGATTGTTTACTACTTCTCTTATATCAAGCACATCTCTTGAGTTTTGGGGAAAAAACAGAAATAAATCTTCTATCAGATATATCTCATTCTGTTTCATGTCATATTTCAGTGTTCAGAAATTTCAAATAATGTTAAAGCATAACAGTAATAATAATTACTTTCTTTTCCTCTAACTTTAATGGGGATTCTTTTAGTATTTCAACATTAAGTACCGGAAAGATTGTTAATCTGGGATAGTTATTATTTATAGTGTTAAACATATAGATTTTTATTTTTAGTTTTCTAAGAGATTCTATCAGGAATGAGTGTTAAATTATATTAAATGCCTTTAACAGGTATTAGAATGATACTTTCAAATTTTATTTTAGATGTTATGATTTATGGTAATAGATTTCTAATTAAATCATCTTTGCCTTCCAGGGATTCATTTCTACTTAATCTTCATAAATGATTCTTCACTGATGTTAAATTTTGTTGTGCATTTTATTTAGGATATATTCATTCTTATTAATGAGAATAGGTCATAGTATTATTTTTATGCTTGTCTGTTTCTACATCCAGATAATAAATGACCAATTATATTGGGTTTGCCAAAAGGTTTGTTCAAGTTTTGCTCTAAGACATTATAGAAAACCCAAACGAACATTTTGGCCAGCCCAGTACTTGGAGGATTTGCTAGATAAAGCATTCCAAGGTTAAAAACTTAATATTTGTACTATACATAGTATAATATGAATATATAATATTCATATTTATAAAAATATATGATACTTACGTATCATATAGCTTTCAGATTGGCTCACTTGGGGATGCCCTGTACTTTAGTTTTTCTATTAGGGAAAATATCATTACATTCACTTAATGAATATATTCATGAATTATACCACCTTAATGTCATTTATATCAAACATAAATAAGTTTGAGCCAGTTATTATCAAATATATGAAATTTAACTTTTACAATAGTGCAATTATTTACTCATATATTCAAGAAGTTTTATCGATATGTATCATGTGTCAGCTACTTCTCTAATGCTCATGGTACTGTGAGAAATAAGACATGTGAGGTTCTTGCCCTTGTAAAGCTATTCTTTGATATACATGAAGAATACAATGCTGATCAAAGAAAGCAATTTGCCCAAACCCACATATGCTATAAATGGAGAAATTATTTTACTGTGCTACCCTATAAAATTTTCAGTGGATAATTTTTCAGGAAATAGCTTCCATATATGTGTAGTATTTCATAATCAGTTTGATCTAAAGGCAGTGAAATCGATAGGATAACCCTTGGAAATTTCTTGAATTCTGCAAGGCTGCAAATCCTATCAGTTCACTAGAACTGCATTGTCAGAAATATGAAAAAATAGAAAAATTGTAACAATATTGACTTTTACTCCTCAAAGGCTAGGAGTTATAACTATTTCTCTTCCCATCCTTATATTTCGGACTATACACACACTCATTTTAGCATCCCAAAAGTATTTCAAGGTAGGAATTATTATTTCCACTTTAGGCTTGATAAAATGGAGACTCAGAATTTAAAATAAATTGGCCAATGTCATGTAGCAAGTAAAGGATCTAGATCTCAAATCTAGGACAGTCTCTCTTCTATGCCTTTCCCAATGTATGTTTCATAACTATATTAACTGCAAGAGTATTATATGAAGACTAAGTGTTTCTAAAATTGTTTAATTTGAGTTATGCTTTTAGATATCTTTTTAAATGACCAGAAATGAGAAAAAAAGTTAATTGGCCTGCCAATCAATCATAAATAGGCAGAAGTCCAAAAATGATGAAGAAATTGATCAAGTATAATGGGCTCGATATTGTCATGACTTCATAAAAGCCTTGATAAAAGAATAAGCCTTGGAAAAGAATTCAAAAGTAATTTAAGGAGTAAGAAACCTAAGGATAAAAGTTAACTGGCTTTATCACAATTCTATTGAACCAATCCATACTGAAATTTTCTTTTTGGAGTAGAGAAGGGTACCAGTTTATAACTTTTCAAAGGTACAAGCAAGCTTCCCTTGTGGCTCAGCTGGTAAAGAATCTGCCTGTAATTCAGGAGACTTGGGTTCAATCCCTGGGCTGGGAAGATCCCCTGGAGAAGGGAAAGGCTACCCACTCCAGTATTCTGGCCTGGAGAATTCCATGGGGTCACAGAGTCAGACACGACTAAGTGACTTTCACATCACTTCACTTCACTTCTGATACATGAAACTGAGTTCTGAGAGAGAAACAACCACATTTTACTTATTGTTGGGTTCCTTGTACCTGGCACAGCACGTGCTACATAATAGTCATTCAGTTAATGTTTGTGTAAATGAATAAACGAGCCTCTAGAGGGAAATCAGTGCAAACAACTGAAAGACACCAGACAGACAGTCAGTAGATTCACTTTTCTTGATCTGATTCTGCCACTAATTGTCATTACTGTTGAACAGAGTTTTAAGTTTCTTATGCCTCACTTTCTTCATTAGGGAAATAAAGAGGCGGAGCTAAATGATCCCACAGGTCTTTATTAACTCTAAAATTCTATGATCTCCAATTAATAATATCAGCATTTTTCTTTTCTTTTTCTTTTTTTTTTTTTAACAGATTTCTTACACATCGGAGAGGAGAAGCTCCCACTTATCAAAACTCCCCCCAGGCAGTCAGAGACTCTGAGCACAAATTGAACCACTTAGAGCCTTTCTGGAAGCAATCACCACAGATCCTATATCCCCATTTTCCTTAGGTAGTCTTTTTAATCACTATAAAATAATGATTCTAAAAACTTTTTTCCATGATTTATTAATAGTGCAAATAAACATATACAAGAGCTGAAATTAACTGACAGAGTGATGACCGTGCTTTTAAACATGCATATAAATCTAATTTTCTAGAAAGAAGAGACATATCACCCAGTATCTCTAATGTTCTACTTGTCTAGAAACTGAGGAATGACCCAATGTTAACAGGCTAATACAGCCATTCTTCTTGCACAGGCTATAAAGTCATGAGTAATCACTTTTACACACTTAGGGCAAAATATTTATTCCATTTAGAGGGATGCCAGTTTGGTTCCACAGAAATAAGAAAATAATTATGAATGTCTTAACTGTGTAATACTTTTTTAGTTTTTCTTTTCTTTAACACTAAAGTGGAAGGGACTACATCATCACCCACTAGAGATTAGAAATGCAAAAATTCAATGACGTTTCTCTGTGTTGACTTTAGCTGAGTAGGACTGTGGTGGCCTGCTTAACAACCAGCCCTGATTTTTGTAGGAACAGTCACAGAATCTACAAAGAGTTCAGCAGGCCCACCCATAAAAATCACACACCTGGTGTTATGGCTACAAAGAAAGAAGAGTGTACCAAATCCTAGAAATATAAGGGCTAACTCTGGGAACTGTCAGACACACAAATGGGTGTTAAGTCACTTCAGTCATGTCCAACTCTTTGCAATCCCCATGGCAAGCCTACTAGGCTTCTCTGTCCATGGGATTCTCCAGGCAATAATATTGGAGTGCATTGCCATGCTCTCCTCCAGGACATCTTCCCTACCCAGGGATAGAACCTGCGTCTCTCACGTCTTCTGTAATGGCAGGCGGGTTCTTGACCACTAGCACCATCTGGGAAGCCCAAGTATTTGTTACAGAGTTTCCTAATTTACTTTTATTGGTTACAAAGTAACCTTCAGAAAGAGAGATGGAATGTCGGAAGAAGAAAAGACCAAAGATCCCTGAGCCAGCCCACTTGCCTTAGAGACAAAAACCTAGGTCTCAGAGAGGTTCATATCTTGTCCAAGGTCATACCCAGGAGCCAAGCCAGGTCACAGACTTTGCTCTCTAGTTCCCAGTGCAACATTCTTTTCTCTGTTCCTTGGACAGAGTTGTACTTCTACAATATTCCTCATTGGATGTGTCCTCTGAGAATACAGTTGCTCAGAATAAGGATAGCTCAAGAACAGAACCACATTTTACTTATTGGTGGGTTCCTAGTACCTGACATAATGCATGCTACATAATAGCCATTCAGTTAAGGCTCGGATAAATGTAGGAATGAGCCTCTGTAGCCCCAGAGAAATCAGTGCAGATGACTGAAAGACACTGGAAAGACAGTCAGTAGATTCAGATGCTACATCTGATTCTGCAACTGTCAAGGCGTCAGGGTACAGTCCATTCTCCTCAGAAATTTCAGAGATGTTTGAAGAGGAGGAGGAAGGATATAAGAGTAAGTGGCGATAACTCAAGAGCTTGAGCTCAATTTATTCTGAATGACATTAAAAATAGATATGGGTTATCAGCACTATATCAGAAAATGTCTTCTCCCAAAATAGATAAATGGATACATAAGATGTGGTATATAGATATAGATATATATTATGTATATGTATATAAATACACACACAATGGAATACTCAGCCATTAAAAAATTGAAATTTTGCCATTTGTAGAAGGGTGGGAGAAATAGGTGAATGGGATTAAGAGGTACAATTCTCTAGTTATAAAATAAATAAGCCATGGGAATGTAATATATACCATAAGCAATACGGTCGATACTATTTTAATAAATTTGTATGAGGACAGATGGTTACTAGAGTTACCACATGATCATTTCATAATGTGTGTAAATGTCAAATCACTATGAAATATACCTGAAACCAACATAATATTGTACATCAGTAAAAAATTTGGTAAAAGTTTTTTGAATATATATTTCAATAAAACCCTCAAGATGATGGTATAGCAAAGGGACTTGGTGTCACAAGAAAGACTAAAAATAAACACACCTCATTTATGGAATCTACTGGATTTATGATCACTGCCCAAATTCAGAGAACATTCCAGGTGGAATGTTCTTGGCTGTTGGAATGCCCCTATGTGTAGAATATAACAGTGAAGTCAATCCAAATAGGACATCATCACACATCTGATCCATTCTCATTACCATGGACCACAGCAGGATATGCTGCCTGCTTTGGTAACTCAGAGTTCTTTTGTACAACGAACTGTGATTACTTCATAAAGGTCAATTCTCCCAAATCCCTGGAAACCATGGCACACCAACCCACCAAGATCACAGAAGCAATTGAAAGTGTTTAACCGGGAAGGTTGCCAGGACCAGATGGCTTCTGCCAGTGGGTTTTTGTTTTTGTTTTAAACTGCACAACACTAGGGAAACAGCATTTTTTTTTTTTTGCCTCATATCTATTTTCTAGTGGTTTTTTTCATATTTATAAAATAATGCACTCATCATAGGCATTCTCATTACATGGACATTAGAATGTGGGTCATAAGAGAAAATGATAGATTCTTCCCCCTGCCCCCATCATGTCCACTGTGTTTAAATCAGCTCAAAGTTTGCCGTATACACTCTACTATTATGAATGCCTATAAAAACCTACTTCTGTGAAGTAAAAGGTTCTTCAAGAGCTTTTGGAATTAGACTATAGGATAATCTATATACTAAGAAAGGGGTCAGACAACCTTTAACAAAATGGTCACTTTGTGCTACAAAAATGCTCTGCACCCCTAATTTTGTAGTTTACAATTGCCAAACACTACCACTTACTATCTATAAGATCATTATTAATATATCATATTTATTTAACTAAGATAAGGATTCAGCTTAGAAGCTTATTTAAATCATACAAACATAGGGTGGCCATGGATCAAATCCTGGATCTGATGTTTCCTATTTTTTTTTTTTCTTTTTTCAGCAAATTGACCTTGGGAAAACCATTATCTCTTCTGACCTTTGGAGATTATCATTATCTATAATTAAAACAGTATGATATTTGCACATTTAAAGTACAAAAAAAAAAGGTTGAGAAAGAGACCCAAATATATATATATATATATATATATATATATATATATAATTTGGTGTGTGATAAAGTGGCATCTCAAATCAGTGAGAAAAAAATAAATTTATAATAAATAATACTGAGACAACTGGGTAGTCACTTGGAAAAAGATAAAATTAGATCAGTACCTCACATCGTACACTAGAATAAACTCCAAATGGATCAGAGAGCTGGATGTAAAAAAGAAAAAAAAAGAAAACATGATTAATTCCTTAAAACATAAGATAGGAGAAAGCTTTTGTAAACATGACTCAAAAATCCATGAGCAATAACATATATATACATATATGTGTGCATGCATGCTAGGTCACTTCAGTCATGTCAAATTCTTTGCAACTCCAAGGCTGCCAGGCTCCTCTGTCCATGAAATTCTCCAGGCAAGAATACTGGAGTGGGTTGCCATGCCCTTCTCCAGGTGATCTTTCCAACCCAGGGGTCGAACCAGCATCTTTTATGTCCCCTGTATTGGCAGGCAGGTTCTTTACCACTAGAGTGACCTGGGGAAGCCCACATATATGAGTATATATATGAGCAATAAAACCACATATATGTATATATTTATGTTTTTCAAGATATGAATAACAAACTATAAAAATATACTTGCAACTTAGATAATAGGCACAAAGATATAATACTTTAACACGGAGAAAGCCTCTAGAAATCTGGAAGGAATATACCAAAGGCCCAAAAGAACAGTGGGCAGCCTACACCCAAAAAGAAAAATAAATGTTTTCAAACATATGAAAAGATCCATAATATCACTTACAAGAGAAGTAAAATTCTACTAAGATACTCTTTCCTACTATTTGATTGACAAAAATGTGAACGCTTTTTAACACTGTAGTTGCCAAGAAGAAACAAGGATTCTCCTACATTGCTAGTGAGCATGCAAAGCATTACAACTTGTATGATAGTGCATTTGACAATACCTAACAAAATTACACGTGTGTTTTCCTTCTAATCCAGAAATCTCATTTCTAGGAACCTACTCTATGATCACACCTCTATAAATTCCAAAGAGCATATCTACAAGGCTATTTGTGACAACACTATAATAGCAAAAGACTAAAGAATTTCAAATAATCAACAGAGAATTTATTGAATAAGCCATGGTCATCTACCCAAAAAGGTGCTATGTGGTTATAAAAAAAAGATGAAGAAGATCTCTGAGAGTTACAGAATAATTTACATATATTTAATAAGTGAAATAGCAAGCAAGATGTTTATCTTTCTCATTAGGAACGAAGAAATTAATAAGCACACACATACACATGCATCTTACTACTTTTGTGGTAAGAAACGCCAAATGGTAAACAAACAATAATAATAATTGGTAACAGTGTAAGCCCAGCCAGTGAAAATCATTTTGTCTAGGATAGACTATTTTAGTTTTAAACTTGCTTTATTATACATATACATATGTTGTTTTTAATGTACAAAGATTTAGATATTCTTAAAAACTTTTAAAGAATCACTTTGGTGTGTGACTATTTTACTTGTTCTCTGATAAAACAAAATTAACTTTCAATCAATACCTTAGTATTTCAAAAGTTATGAATTGCAATTATTTTAAGTGATTCATTTCCTTCTCAAAAGTGTCCCGCTTGGACAATGAATTATATATGACTACGCCTAGCGGGGACTGGGAGAAATGGATAAAAAAAATGAAAGCAATACCTCTCTGCTGTATCTTTTACCACCGCTATTACTTTTAAATCCTGTGTATATACAAATAAACTTTAAGAGAAACAAAACAATAAATTCTAACAATGCAAACTAAAACAACCTAGTCTGTCTATCAGATTACTAGTTTAATCTCAAAGAAAAAAATAGTTATTTCAAGTGACTTTTAAATACAGTTCATTTTATTTTGAGTGCCTTCTATGGAAAAAGTGAACCGCAAAAAGCCCTGCATTTTATTCAGTAGTTTGTTTACTTGTATTGTTAGGGCTGTAATTTTGACGCTGCTTTGGTCTATCAAGGAGAATAAAGCAAACAAACAAAAGTATCATTAAGAAAATGAGCATCTTAGTGTAAGAGAAAGGAATTATAAAGTCAAGGAGTTTTAACAAAATGCTATGTAATGTTAGATTTGAATTGGAAATACTGTTAGCTACTCATGACATTTATATATATATGCTGCTGCTGCTAAATCGCTACAGTCGTGTCCGACTCTGTGCGACCCCATAGAAGGTAGCCTGCCAGGCTCTTCTGTCCCTGGGATTCTCTAGGTAAGAATAGGATTCTCCAGGTAAGAATAGGATTCTTCAGGTAAGAATAGGATTCTCCAGGCAAGAATGCTGGAGTGGGGTGCCATTGCCTTTTCCATCGGAGAAGGCAATGGCACCCCACTCCAGTACTTTTGCCTAGAAAATCCCATGGATGGAGGAGCCTGGTAGGCTGCAGTTCATGGGGTCACTAGAGTGGGACACGACTGAGTGACTTCACTTTCATTTTTCACTTTCATGCATTGGAGAAGGAAATGGCAACCCACTCCAGTGTTCTTGCCTGGAGAATCCCAGGGAGGGGAAGCCTGGTTGGCTGCCGTCTATGGGGTCACACAGAGTTGGACACGACTGAAGTGACGCAGCAGCAGCAGCAGCATATATATATATATATATATATATTCCCCCCCCCCCCACTGTTTACTAAAAGGACCTAAGAAACAGTAACACACTCGTAGTCAGGAGCATAACTAACACCAAGATCTTGGTTTCTAACTATCATTTTCTACTAAATGGAATCAGAATACCTTGGAGAGATGACTAATTTTATATTGGGGCGGGAAAAGTTCCAGAACATGAAAGCCATTTTGAAGGGGTCCTTCTTGACCAAATTTGGACATCAAAGAGAATACTGCTAGTTTTTTTTTTTTTTTAATTGAAAGAGAACATTTGCCATCCTTAAAGCTGATTTTTTATATTAACTTCCTGTTCTTAGGGAAATGTATTAAGTCATCCTGCATTCACATAACTAACATCTTAAGACAATGAAGTAAAATATCTTATAGAAAAATGCCCTGTAGAAGAAATAACAGCATTAGAGCAAGTGAGGTGCAGGGACCAAATGTGGCAAAATGTCAACAAACAGTGAACAAGGTAAAGTTGCACAATGGAGTGTGTTTACTGCTCTTTCAACTTTTCTCTAGGTTTTTAATTATTCAAGATAAAAATGGGGGGAGAGTTCAGTGTCATGGGGAATCTTTGAGAGGTTTAGATTACAACATAGTAAAGATATAAGATTCAAATATAATTCATGAACCATGATTGGATCCTGGTTTGGTAA
This sequence comes from Bubalus bubalis, assembly GCF_019923935.1. Taxonomy (NCBI): domain Eukaryota; kingdom Metazoa; phylum Chordata; class Mammalia; order Artiodactyla; family Bovidae; genus Bubalus; species Bubalus bubalis. The sequence continues at coordinate 91,654,174 of NC_059161.1, read as the reverse complement.
AAAAACAAAATACTATAAACAGTTGAGGAGGACAGTTGGGGAACTTGCATATGAACTGGGTATTAATAATACTGGAAAGTAATCATTAATTGTTTATTGCCTGGTAATGCTGTCATGGTTATGTAGGAGATAAATATTGAAGCCCTTCTGTCTGCAAGTTACCTTCAAATGGTTCTGTGAAAATACAGCTGTTTACATAGATCAGGGAAGATAAATTAATAGATTGATAATTTCATAAGTATATAATACACATTTGGTATATTGCTAACAATTGTTGAATACCAAAACTATCAATGTTCATTATATTATTCTTTCAATATTGTAGCAATTTTTAAAATTTGTCTGATAAAATGCTGAAAAAAATTAAAATCAAAGACAATATTGGGGGGCTTAACAGCATTACATATAAAGTATATAATTTGTATACATAGTTGTGCCATCTTAAGATTCAGTTCAGTTGCTCAGTTGTGTCCAACTCTTTGAGACCCCATGGACTACAGCATGCCAGGCCTCCTTGTCCATCATCAACTCCCAGAGTTTACTCAAACTCATGTCTATTGCGTTGGTGAGGCCATCCAACCATCTCATCCTCTGTTGTCCCCTTCTCCTCCCACCTTCAATCTTTCCCAGCATCAGGGTTTTTCCAATGAGTCAGTTCTTCGCATCAGGTGGCCAACATACTGGAGTTTCAGCTTCAGCATCAGTCCTTCCAATGAATATTCAGGACTGATTTTCTTTAGGACTGACAGGTTGGATCTCCTTGCAGTCCATGGGACTCTCAAGAGTCTTCTCCAACACCATAGTTCAAAAGCATCAATTCTTCAGTGCTCAGCTTTCTTTATAGTCCAACTCTTACATCCATACATGACTACTGGAAAAACCATAGCTCTGACTAGATGGACCTTTGTTGGTATCTCCTTTGCTGGTATCTTAAGATTCAACTTCTAAATAAATGCTGTTTTACCCTCTTCCTCTACTATCCTACATTTTATAACACAGAATGTCATTAACATGGGGAGGAAATTGGGGATGCCTTACTGGGTTGAGTGAACAACTTTGGGTTAGGGAACATGAGATTAAGAAGGCTGAATTACTACAAAATGGTCCCTTGACTTCCCTGTATTTTAATTGGATCTTGTTGGCTAGTTTCATATTTCCCAAAGGAAGAGAGAAATGTTGATTTTCCCACTCTCTGTTTTAACTCTTCCATTTAAACTCAGCCAAGTGAAGAATACGAGTAATCCTCCTTGTACACATCCCCTCCACACACCAAACTTCCCACGCACATACCCATGATGCACTAACCTAACACACCGATTAAAGACTCCAATTACTATACCCAAAACTCTTACTTCCACTGCATGCAACCAGAACTGCTGTTAGTATCTAAGATGAATATCTTGTCAACACTCTCAATTTCACCCCATCACTGAGTCCTTGTCCTGGGATTAGATGAAGACATGTCCCAGCAATTTAGCTCTTTTTTAAAGTACTGTGTTTCCCACATTTACTTATGTTAAAAACAATTTTACCAACTAAAATATTTAGAATATAAATGTTACTTAAAGTTTCATATATTCAATCAACTCCTAGATTTTCCTTTGCTACTTCATTTTGCTTTAAAATTTTAATCCTTGCCATTTTCTGTTCCAGAACTATTATGCTTTGCTCTAGAGTAAACAGAAAGAGAGAGAGGCTAATTCATAGATTAACTCATAGATATAAGGGTTATTAAGACATTTGAATCAAGTTGTAAATTCCTAGTTCATCTTCAAGTGCCAGCTGATATGATATTTCCCTTCTAAGTCTTCTCAAACACACAGGCAAATACCAAACTAATCTATACCCCGGTAATTAGCACATCACAAGGACAAGAAAGAAAGCTGAGTGGCAAAGAATTGATACTTGTGAACTGTGGTGTTGGAGAAGACTCTTGAGAGTCCCTTGGACTGCAAGGAGATCCAACCAGTCCATCCTAAAGGAAATCAGTCCTGAATGTTCATTGGCAGGATTGATGTTGAAGCTGAAACTCCAATACTTTGGCTACCTGATGAGAAGAGCTGACTCATTGGAAAAGATCCTGATGCTGGGAAAGATTGAAGGCAGGAAGAGAAGGGGACGACAGAGAATGAGACAGTTGGATGGCATCACCGACTCAATGGACGTGAGTTTGAGTAAACTCCAGGAGTTGGTGATAGACAGGGAGGCCTGGTGTGCTGTAGTCCATGGGGTTGCAAAGAATCAGACATGACTGAGTGACTGAACTGAACTAAGGACAAGGAAGGGCTCATTAAATATTTCTTGAGTGAATAATGTATCCACCCCTATGATCTTTACCATTCTACTTACTATGCTATAGCATAACTATTTCTACATACCAGTTTCCCTTCAGTGGAGCTAACATTGAATATTTTCTTCTGGGTAGAGTGAAATGATGAAGAATAGTCTTGGGAAAATAAATCTGGCAAGAATTTTCAGGTGGAAGGGTAAATCTGAGGAATAACACATTGAAGGAGTAAGGAAGACTAGCTATAAATCATTTGTATATAAAGCCACAGAAGTTCCTTTAGACCAGATGATTGAGCCTAAGATTAGAGACAATCCATCCTTAAAACAATCCTTAAGACAATCCTATCCTTAAAACATTGGACTGATGGCACAGCAAAGCCTAGTGTCTTAAATGGATAGCTTTGGAATTAAAGTTACAATTCAGAAACTCATTTAAAGCTTTAAAGCCTCAGCAAAAAAAAAAAAAAAAAAAAGGAAGATACTGTATGGGAGCTATTTCAGTGGGTGGCAATACATCTTTGTAGTGGAGATTTACATTGCATGGTTGTGGCAACTGCTTTATTTTTATTCTGTATACTGTAGTGGATCAACATTGCCATCATTAAATATTTATCCAGCACTTCTGCTAAGTTGCTGCAGCAAACTGATTTTTTAATGCTTCTCCCTATCTAATTATAGACAAAATAGATAATATGAATATAAAAGGGCATGAATACTCAACAAATAATATTTATATTGAAATATGTACAGCTTTATTGAAACAGTCACCAGGGTAGAGCTGCAAGAAAAGATGAAGTATACAGAAAATATGGTTTAATGAAAATAAATGCAATGAAATATATAAATCAAAATTGATTGCAAATGTGTGTGTGTGTGCGTGCGCTCAGTCACTTCAGTCATGTCCAAATCTTTGCAACCCCATGGATTATAGCCCACCAGGCTCCTCCATCCATGGGATTCTCCAGGCAAGAATACTGGAGTGCATTTTCATGTCCTCTTCCAGGAGATCTTCCCAACCGAGATCAAACCTGTGTCTCCTGAATCTCTTGCATTGCAGCTGGATTCTTTACCCACTGAGCCAACCAGGAAGCCCCTTGGAAAACATAGTTGAGCCCAAATACATAAATCTAAGAGTGAAATGGAAATATTGGAAAGTGAGGTGCCTGGGGATTAGTGGGGGAAAATCAAGGAGGGTTTCAAGGAAGGGGCGAGGGTAAAACAGACATTCATTTAAGATTTCACTTGCCCTCTTATTCAACAAAATGTTTACAGGACTCTTTTCTGTCAGCCATGTTAGGTGCAAAAGACCTAGAAATAAATAAGCCATTGTTCCTATTGTCTAGGAGTTCACAGTCTAATAGAGAAGAAAGACATAAAAATAACTGCCATACAATGAAGTAAATGCTTGGGAGGAATATGGAGTTAGGAAAGACTCAAGATATTGAGATTTGCGACTAAGTAAGAGAAAGTTTGCTGGGTACAGAAAGCAAAGAACAGCGTTCTAGCAAAAGGGGCTGTGGTTCAATGCTTACACATTAGGGATTTATTTGTATAAATGGTAAGGACAATGCTCCCTGGCAGAAACAAATACACGCATAAGTCAATACCTGCAGACAAAGTAGTAAAGAGAGTTCAGGAGAGTTTGAGTGTGTGCAGAGGGATGATGGAAAAGGCATATGAGCAATTTGGCAGAAGGGGACTTTTTATGGTATACTGATAATTCTGGGGGCTTCCCAGGTGGCACAGTGGTAAAGAATCCACTTGACAATGCAGGAGACATAGAAGATGCAAATTTGATCTCTGGGTTGGGAAGATCTACTGGTGTAGGAAATGTCAACCCACTCCAATATTCTTGCCTGGAAAATTCCATGGACAGTGGAGCCTGGTGGGCTACAGTCCATGGGGTAGCAAAGAGTCGGACAGAACTGAGCATGCAACACAACAATGATTCTGGACTTTATTCTGTAGGTAATGGTTAAGTGACGATTTTAAGAAGGGACAATCAGATAAACAATTCAGAAGGCATTAATACATGCAGTGTTAGGACAAGGAAGGGACATTCTTAGCACCTTCCATTTTTGTGCTTCTGGGTATGTTTAAGTGCCAGATACTCAGCTCAATAGCACTCAGAAAAATAGGTGTTGACAAGATATTTGGGGGACATTCAATCAAGGTCAGGTTGTTACAATAGGACTGTACCAGCAACTGAAAAAAATAAAAATGTATTTTTCTCAATACCTGCTAACTTCAGATATCATATTGGATTATGTATCAAATTAAACTCTTTATCATTAAGGAAATTAAGTCAAGTATCACAAAACCTTATTCCTGCCACTCAAGACTTTGCGACATGTAAAGTTGCCTTGAGCAAGCCAGGGGATGATGTCCCAGACCTAGAGTGACCATACTGCCAAGGCTAGAAGGATCTAAGATTTATGCAGGCTAATCTCTTTAGTTCACAAATAGGTAGACAGATATGCAGAACTACCATATGACTATCTGAAGTTCATACAACTAGCATTATAGAATTAGAGCTTTATCTTCTGACTCCCAGCACCAGCCCCCAGCTTTTTCTGCAACATTGGACTGCCTCTCTTTAATGGAAGGGGCCATTCTTTAAGGACATGGCTCTGGTTAATTTATGTCTATTAGGGTCACTCTTCAATGCCCTCTTTTTGAGGCCACTAAAGCCTGACTCACAAATAGCTTGAGTCCAACATCTTTCTATATGAAGATATAGAAAGGTAATTCCATGAAATGAACATGAAACTTCCTGAAGGAAACTTGTCCCTTCTTTTACAAGACATTGCACCTGGGGAAGGCAGATCACCCTAAAAGAGACAAAAGATGCTCTGAATAGCCTACCTGATGTCATTCACAGAAATTACACATTAAATAGCCAAGATACAGAGAAGTGACATATTACTCTTACCAGGTAATGTCAAATAAGCAGAGAAAAGTAAAGATCAGCTCTGTTGGAAGTAGTCTAAAGCCATTTTCTCCACGGGTAATTGAAAGAGAGAGAAAAAAAAAAAACTAGCATATCCAGTGAGGCATGCTTTTGAAGATACTCTGCAAAACAAACTCTCTGAAAAGCAAGTTGTTTTCCTGCCTCTTTTTCATTTTGAAGAAATGGTGCTAAACACCTTAAGACTGGGTAAAAGAAGGAATCTGTTGATAATTGGAACACAGACTTGCATAGTTTTCCAACTTGATTGCTTGTCTCACCATTCTCAATATTTATACCCTAAAAGCAATTATTAATATTTTTCCAAAGTTTGCTTAAAATGGTGATATCCCCAACTGATTCACCATTGGTGAGCTGTAGACTTTCAGATGTACTTCTGAGACAGCTGGTAGTAGTTCATCCTCATATTTATGACATCCTGTGACAACGGGCAATGGGCTGGTTTCTGTGCAATCAGTAGCATCCGACTGAGCTAAGACTCAACACCTCTTCCGCTATTCTTCAGTGCTCCTCCCAATACCTTCTTTCTTAAAAGCCTATTTCTAATCCTCTACATCAAGTGGGGTCTCTTCTTGCTAACTCCCCATGAACTTTGTCTATAACCCTATTGTCTTATAGCCCTTTCTTTACTTTAGGGAGTGCTTGTGTGGGAGAGCAAGGTATCAACATGTATGTGTTCCTTCAGTATTGCAGTCAATAGGTAGCCCAGTTTACAGATGTACCCAACACACAGAAGGTGTTCACCAGAGGTAATTCTTGCAGCCTTTTAAAGGGATGCTACCTAATTTAATCCTCACAACAACGCTTGGATAATGATACTATAAACAATTGTAGATACTATTTATTTTACTCACACTTGGTATCAAGAGAATTTGACATGAATTTCTTCTATCCTGTGAGGTGGAATTCTCATTCTATAGATGAAGCAACAGGCTCAGAGTAATCAAGTCACTTATTAAAGTTCACCTGTCCAACTGGTAGCAGATTCTAAGTACAAACCTTGGCCTTCTACTAGTTACTGCTACTACTACTATTACTACTATTAGTAGCAGAAGTATTTTTCTTTGTTATGTCAAATTGTCTGAGTTCAATTTCTAAATCACAATCTTTCTGAAGGATGCTAAGTCACTTCAGTTGTGTCTGACTCTGTGCGACCCCATAGACGGCAGCCACCAGGCTCCCCCATCCCTGGGATTCTCCAGGCAAAAACACTGGAGTGGGTTGCCATTTCCTTCTCCAATGCATGAAAGTGAAAAGTGAAAGTGAAGTCGCTCAGTCATGTCCGACTCTTCGCGACCCCATGGACTGCAGCCTACCAGGCTTCTCCATCCATGGGATTTTCTAGGCAAAAGTACTGGAGTGGGGTGCCATTGCCTTCTCCATTCTGAAGGATAGGACCATGTCTTATTTTTATCTGTTGAACTCAAGTGAATATCACTGATTCAAAAGGAGGTTACACCAGCTTTTTCCCTACTGAGTAATGCCTTTTTTCCCTAATCTTTCTCCCTCCTTTGTGCTAAGATACAAAACCAAAATAACGTTAAATTCAATTTAATAGAAGTAAAGTTAAAAACAATCTAACAGCCAAGCCTTTGGTTATGGTTTAACCTTTGTTTCTGATGACAAATCAAAAAAATTGACATTTGGTGTAACCATAAGATCTGGTTGATTTGACCAAAAAATAGAAGTACAAGCTGATAGGGCATGATGAGCTATAACAAGATGTAACGAACAGGTTTTTTTTTTTCTCTTTCTCTTTCTTGGCTGGCATAGCCTGGCTTCTCTCCAATACAAGACTTGTGACATCATCTCCTGTCTCCTCTCCTCCCAAACCATCTTGTGGAAATGTATCTCATTAAAAAAAATGATTACAGTATTTTTTTTTTTCTTTTCACATTAAACTGAAATGTAATGTTCTAAAATATTTCTACTTATCTTCCGTAAGATTGAAATCAGTGAGAGTTTGTGAAGAAATAATCATTTTTCTCAGTTAAATGGAGATGATCTGGCGGGGGGAGGGAAAAGGCGCACTCACTATGAAACTGCTTGTAGCCCTGGAAGCCCTTCTATTTTGCCATGGGAACTGCTCACAGGATGTAGTATCTAAGGGAACTTATGAGGTCTTATGGCTACTTTCTGCTAGTTGCTTGAATTTCACTCTTTGTTAATGAGTGTGCCAGACTGGCTCCTATAGGCAGTAAAAGATAATTGTTTTGTGACCTGGATGTCAAAACATTGGTAGCTTAAAATCAGGCATGGTGGGAGTATTAACACCATGGATATCAGCAAATGCTACAAATCAGAGCCTTTTTAAAAAGAGCCTGTTTATAGCACATCATTGCATTTAACTCTGGTTTTAAGGACCCCTAGGGCTTCTCTCGGAGAAGGCAATGGCACCTCACTCCAGTACTGTTGCCTGGAAAATCCCATGGACGGAGAAGCCTGGTAGGCTGCAGTCCATGGGGTCGCTAAGAGTTGGAAACGACTGAGCGACTTCATTTTCACTTTCCACTTTCATGCATTGGAGAAGAAAATGGCAACCCACTCCAGTGTTCTTGCCTGGAGAATCCCATGGACGGAGAAGCATGGTAGGCTGCAGTGCCTGGGGTCGCACAGAGTCGGACACGACTGAAGCGACTTAGCAGCAGCATAAGGACCCCTAGGGCTTCTCTGGTGGCTTAGATGGTAAGGAATCTGCCTGCAATGCAGGACACCCGGGTTCAGTCCCTGGGTTGGGAAGATTCCCCTGGAGAAGGGAATGGGAACCTGCTCCAGTGTTGTTGCCTGGAGAATTCCATGGACAGAGGAGCCTGGAGGGGTACAGTCCACAGGGTCTCAAAGAGTCAGACACAACTGAGTGACTAACACACACACATAAGGACCTCTGCCACAAACAACTAGCCTGAAATTATCTTGAAATTGGAAGGCACTGGGCCACTGGACATGATTCTGCAGATGCCTCTGCGCCCCAACAAAACTACCTGCACAGGCGCTGAAACTCAGCCCACCCTCGGGTCCCCAAGCTGTGTGCCTTGGCGTGGGGACGTGATCTCTCCGAGGAGGATGTATTTTTCCACTTTGCAAGAGCTGCCTTATGAACTAGCACTGTCTCTGTTTAAGTCAGATTGCATATGTCCCTACGCCGACGCTCCACAAGTCACCTCCAGTGCCACAATTGCAGATTACATCAGTCATGTCATTCTTTGTGTGCCCTTTACTTCAAATTACAAGGACTAAAATTATTGACTGGTTATTGTCACCTCAGCTCTGAGAACAGTCACTTCCTCTCTTATAGGTGGCTATACCGCAGCAGCAGCACACCGTATTCCAGAGAGGTTAAGAAAGTTGCCCCAAATTGCATAGCTAATAAAGGAGTTCAAATCCCCATATAACTGACTCTAAGACCTTCCCAAAATGAATAGTATGCGGATCAAAATATGGCACATATGGAAATTATTTCTCTAGGATAAAGTTCTGAGGAACATTTTAAAACTTGTAATATAAAATAAAAACATTGCAAATGCTATAAATACATTTCACTTTTTAAAACAAAGTTTTCATACTTTTTCATCATTTAATGTAACTATATTGTCTATGGCGTAATTCTTATCATCACTCCCATTTTACAGAGTAAAAAACTCTGAAATCAGAGAAGTTAAAGAGTTGAGAATTGTCCATAAACACTGAAAAGTCTTGGCATTCAACCACACTGAACACCAGTAACAAGTAACACGTGTAAAGAGTTTTACTTTACTGATGTTACTAATACAGTTATGTAAAGTTTAAAAATAAAATAAAATTAAAAAAAAAAACAAACAACAAAAAAAATAAAGAAGAACATCTTAAACGTGTGCGATATGTGATTTCTGCTGCTAAGTCACTTCAGTCGTATCCGACTCTGTGTGACCCCATAGACGGCAGCCCACCAGGCTCCCCCGTCCCTGGGATTTTCCAGGCAAGAACACTGGAGTGGGTTGCCAGTTCCTTCTCCAATGTGATTTCTGAGGCTAGGTCATAAAAAGGATACCCTGTCTGCCTGGCACTCTCCCTTGGGATGCTTGCCTTTGGAACTCATCCTTTACGTTGTGAGTGAGTCCAGGCCTCATGTAGATGTTACAGGTTATGTAACCACAATGAAGAAGGTGGCAGACAGCCAGCATTTATCCTCAAACGTAAGTGTTGAAACTTTGTATGGTTCCAGTCCCTGTGAGTCTCTCAGCTGAGAATCTAGACATATGGACCAGAGACATATCATCCTTGTTGTGTCCTATATGAATTTCTGGTCATAGAACCTATGAGATATTAATAAAAACCAGGAGTGACACTGGTTCAAGTCATTAAGGTTTAAGGTAATTTCTTAGGCATAGCAGATAATGAATATAGTCATCATTGGGTAAAGAACAGGAAATACGAGCAGACAGACCCTAGAACCATGCCTGGAACACAGTGGGAGCACTCAACAAATGTTTGCTGAATGAAGAAAAGAAGCTCAACATAAAAATAAGGTAGGCTTCTAATTATAGGCTGGGGACGATCATAACTTTTTATGGCCAATGTACTTTTTTGGTCTTTTTCTTATAAATGATGATGACTCTCCATGAAACCACTGAAAACAATATTCCTAGGATGAGAAAGCTCTGCAAATAACTCCAAGTAAAGTACTTATAAATTCTCTAGGGATTAGTGTGCAACTACATACGGCAGTTTTGTTTTGTTTGTTTTATTTCACATGAAATCCTATTCAAACAACTTTCTCTAGCCCTTCAGTGGAGGAGAATTTAAAGGTGATTTAAATTACTTGTAATCTTGGGAAAATATGAGTATTGCAGAGCTCAGTCAGGGAAACAACCGTAGTTCTAGGTGAATCAATATATAAATGAGAGAATTTGTATTGGAGCTAAACCAAGTTTCAAACTCAAATTCTACCCCGTCTTAGCCCTGTGTTAGATTTAGTAGCATTAACGTTTAAAAGAATATGTTTCATGTCCCAGGCACCATTTGAAGTAATATACAAGTATTTACATGGTTAACACACATAGAAACTATCCTTCAATATGAACCCTGTTTTAATCCTGAGGACCCTGAGATCTAGAGAGACTAAGCAACTTCAGTCACACAGTAAGTGACAGGAACAAGATACAGATACACGCTCTGGAGTAATGTGCCATCTCTAAGTCTTCACATATGGAATAAAAGTGATTAATAAATGGCTGCTATTAATACTGTATTGCTCATTATTATAGATTTTTAAGGAGGAAGTGGTAGGAATATCACAGCGGTAAAGAATATGGCTTGGGCAAACTCGGCGAGATGGTGAGGGACAGGGAGGCCGGGTGTGCTGCAGCTCGTGGGGTCACAAAGAGTCAGACACAACTTGGTGACTGAACAACAGCCACAAAGAATGTGGACTCAGGTTCAAGTACTGGAACCACTGACTCTGTGTCTTTGGGCAAGTTATGTCACCTCCTAGTGCTTCAGGGCTAATGTAAAAATGGTATTAATAAGAAGGCGTGTTAGAGTAGTTTTATAAATGAAATGATACATGTAAAAGACTGACAATAGTGTTTGGAATATATCACACCATAAATGATTTTTTGTCCATATTGCTCAATTATAGTTTTAAAAAATGAAATCATGGTATGCATTTTTCTTTGTCACCTGCTCTTTTTCCATATGATAGCATATCCTAATTAAAGTACATCTCTCAACATTTTCATTGGCAGCGTATAATTCTCATGTATGACTATACTACAACTCAACTCATTTCCCATTGTTAGACATCCAAGTCTTTTAAATTTTCTTGTCTAGTGTAAACAGCATTGCATACAAACACCCACATGCATGAATCTCTGCATAGTTTGCCTTAGGACCAATCCTTAAGACTGAAAATTCTATCTCAGTTGTAATATAATTTTAATAATAAAGAAGGAAACCATCCAGAAGAATTAAATGACCTATTCAAAAATCTTTCAGAACCATGTGAGTGACCTAGTTAGAATGAATACCCTCAAAACTACAATTGCATTCTTTTTCTCAATGCAAAGATTAAAAATGGACTAAGCTAGTGAAAGACCAGGCTAAATTTGAACCCAGAAATATTTGATCTCCAAACTTTACTCTTTAGCTTATAAAAGGTGACCTGTGTATGGCATCTGCTTTGCTTAATAACACAATCTGAATAACTGGCTTAGGTGCCTTGGCATATTCAGATGAAGAGTTTCAACAGAGTTGCTGAATTCTTTGCATCCTGGTGAATCACTACTCTTTATTTATTATACTTCTAAGAAATAAAAAAGTCTATGCTACCTAAAAGGACAGTCTTGCTGGAAAAGGTTATTTGTTTCCTTCTAAGAGAGGAAAAAATATCTTCTTCAATAATGACTGATATTTCTTAGAACCAAATATCACTCAGTCAAATACCCATAACCACCTTGTGCTCAATAGATACATAATTGTTGTAAGAAAACAACAACATTTTAAGAAAACAACTAAACTTGAGATTGTTCTTGGGAAATAATTATTTCATTTTTGCTGTAAGTTGTTTCACCACTAACTAAACTAGATAAATGTCCTTAATTAGGATAAATTAGCAATATTTTTCTCAGGTTTGAGTCAAGAGATGCCACAATGAGTTCTCAGATGGGGGCATAAGATCTCTCTGTTCTAGCTTTCCTAACATAACAATTTTCTTCCCTTTATTCTACACAACTCTTGTTTATCTACAATTTAATTCAATTAAAAATCATATTTCTTTCCAATCGATCAATTCCTTTATTCCTTAAATATATGTTTTGAAGGCCTACTCTGTCCTGGAAATAAAATCTGTAGATAATATAGTTTCTTCCTATGAGGAACTCCAAGTCTAACAGATGGATAATTTGTCCTTAAGGTTTTCTGAAATATAATGCCTTACAAATTCAAACTAAGCTTAAATAGGTGCTATATATTATGGTGCAGAAGCGGAACACACACAAAGGAAACACAGAGGGAACATATGCTAACCAAAGAGAGGTGGTAGAAAAATATTTTTAATTGATGCCAGTGGTAAATTTAAACTTTACAAATTACTTTGGAACTTCAATATAATAGAATGGAAGGCACAGTTTAAATGCATTCACATTAGTACAACTCAACACACTAAAAGTATAATCAAATGAAAGTTCTATGCCATAATGGACATAAAAAGAAACAATTATTTATCTTAAGGGGGAAACTCTATTGGCACTTAAGGGACAAAAATAGCAGTTTGCTATTATAATATGTCCTCCTTTTTTCATTTCTCTGCAAGAATCTCAGAACTTCATTTCCCTTGTTTCTTAAATATGTAGATTTCAAAAAAGAGCTCAGACTCTTAAGAGATGTTTTGCTTATACTCTTCCCAACTTATATATTATTTCATGGACACAATGCACAGAATGAAAATGATTTTAAATGAGCCTTAATTACACTCCTTAACAACTTTATATAAATATGGAAATCTATGATTATGATTTTTTTTAAAAAATCATGAAAACCCTAAAGTGTTTAAGTTGTTTCCTGTACCCATGACTCTTTAGCTATCCTTATATCGCCTTGTTTTATCCACAAAAGCAAAAGAGTTAGTGATGTTTGCTCCATGGCTGGTGAAACCTGTCAGTCTGTATGGAACTATAATTAACTCCCATGTTCTGGGCATAGAGCTGTTTATTTCCTGACAGTTACACCACTGAGAAAGTCACTGGATGAGATTAGACATCTTTGCTGGGAGGAAAAAATGCTTCCCAAATCAGATGAGAGGTGCAGGGCCTGATAATAATTCCTTTATAGCAAATAGGGTCTAGTCTCAGGAAGATATGACTAAAATATAATGTTACAAAAGAAAGCTATATACTGTGCCAATCCCATCGCTGGTATCCAACGGGTTCAAAGAAACAGTGATTAAGTGCCTGGGCTCTGGGATCAGCATGTCTGGGTTCAAAACTCAGCTCTGCTTCTTATTATGTGATGGAAATATTCACCTACCCTTATTGCCTAATCAGGATTCTCATACATAAATAAAGAGAATAAGAACTGCCTCATAGGATTGTTCTCAGGATCAAAAGAAAGAAAATACTTGGAATTGGCTCTCCAGGTGGTGCTAGTGGTAAAGAACTGGTCTGCCAATTCAGGAGATGTAAGAACCTCATGAGTTTGATACCTGGGTCAGGAAGATTCCCTGGAGAAAGGCATGGCAACCCACTCCAGTATTCCTGCCTGGAGAATTCCATGGGCAGAGGAGCCTGAAGGATTGCAAAGAGTTGGACACGACTGAAGTGACTTAGCATGCACATAAAATAAGGACTGGAATATGGTTAACATTCAGTAAGCAGTACTCATGATTATTAATTTTTGACTGTCACTTAGATTTTTACTATATTTGGATTTCTAATTGCCTGTTTCTTTTTCTGTATCTTTTCTTAACTTCATTTATTTTCATACACTGTATCATGTATTTTCTTGTCTTATTCCCAATTATTTTTTAACTCTACATCACTGTATCTGTTCAATCACGTCTTCTTTCACCCAGAGACTTCTACTTAGAATTATCTAGCCATCAGAGGAAAATGTCACACACTTTTCTCCCATCCTGTTTTTGCAAATATTGCCCTTCTCTCAGAGTAGTTGAGAGAATTTCACAATGTAATTTACACTAAAGGTCATCATAATGTGCTGGGGTCCAGCCCTGGTGGATCCAGGGAATTCGAAGGGGAGACTGCTTCGGCGATCAGGATACGATAGCTTTAATTAAATATTAATTAGAGATATAAAGAGTAATAGAATGAGGATAGCTCAGCAGGGAAATTCAGTGGAGAAAAGAGGCTGAATAACTTGGTTTACGTGGAAAGCTAATAAAATTCCAAGGCAAGGAATTTACGTCACCTACGTAGGCCTCAGGCATCCTCCCGTTCTCCCGAAGGAGAGGAGACACTAAGGCCTCCCCGATCAGATCTTAGAAGCCCAGGCATAATTAGTAGGCTTGACGAGCCTCCACGTTTCAGATGGGAATTCAGCCAGAAGTTGAGAGAAAGAACGACATGGGGAGACCAGTCTTTCGAGGAACTGATCCCATTTTTTATTTTTCCAGGGTCTGTTTTTATACACTGAGATGTTATACAAAAGTCACGCAGGGTCAGCAGTCCTGACTTTTATTAAAGTCAGGTGCTTCATACAAATGTATACAGAGGTCTTAGGGGTGTTACATCATCTTCTGGCCAGGGGCCTGCTGACAATTTATGACCCTCTCCTTGTGACAGCGGTCAGTCAACCAGAACACTTATTTCTCCAGGGGTGATTATTCTTAAAACAGACGCGACCTTCCAAAGGTACCAGATAAAGTTACATTCCTATAGGGTGAGGGTGTAGTGGGTTTTAATTAAGGAAAGAATTTGCTTAGCCTAAGGTCTAACGTGATTAATAGCAAAGGTTAATACTTATTTCTTCTATATATTCATTAATGTGTATAAGGGCAGGGGATGTGAAGACTTAGCAGCAAACACTGGCTCAACAAATGAAAAACCCTTCACCAATACAATTTCTAATCAGCCCACTATACTATACTAATAGTTTTCTAACTTCTCTAAAGAACCTGTTTTTAGAAGGTTTAAAGCATCTCGTGCCTCTCACGGTTGGGAGGCTGTGAGCAATCACATGTGGCCGGACAAGCCTGTCAGGCAGGCTAGAGAACCTTCAGAGGAGTTTGTAGGTTGAAACACTCCTATCACACCCAGGAATTATTATTAACTGGAGCTGTAAGTTAACTCTTTTTCAGAGAGGGGTGGTGGGGGACAGCCCCCCGTAAAGTCAGAGGTGTAGGTGAGAGCACAAAGTAGTAAAGCAAGCAGACTCTAGTTTTGGGGGTAGATGCTCGAGAATTCCCAGGGGGACTCCTGAGGCTCGATCCCGCCTTTGTGTATGTTGAGCCTCCTTCCTCATGACCTTTGCCACGGGCAGAGCTCCTCACTCTGGCTCCCAGGATCAGTGCCATGCACAGAGCACAGAGTTACTCAACTGATGTTGGTAAACATTACTTTAACCCAGAGTGTTCTTTGTTCTTCTTTCTGGATAGCCTGTGCCCAGTCTCTAGGTATTAGTTCAGAAGCAGCTTCCTGTAGGGGCCAGTCGTTTCTGAAACTACTTTCAGATTTTAGTCCCCTCTTCGAATACTCCATCTCTAACTCTGAGCTCTCTACTCACAGATCACCAGGCAGTTCAAGCATTTCCTCTCCTACTTTGAAATTCTGTATCTTTCTGCCTCCCTCCCCCTCAATGAAACTTCAAGGTCTTTGAGAAGGAGGAGCATGGCTTATTGTAACTTCCTTCTCTAACTTAGTGTGGGGTAACACGAGCACTCAAAACACGTTTATTGAATTTTTTTCTAGGTAACTCAGGATAAGAACTCATCAAGGTTTTGCCCCTGAAGTTTTAAGTGAGTATTCGGCAGCCTTCTCTTATATCTTTATTTCAGTCTTTTTAACTTAAGAAAACTTTTCCATCCCATTAAATATGTCTTCACTTTTATTTACATAAGAAATCCATTTCTAGCATTCTTCCAATTTTTCTCTATGAGGTTAGCAAGGAAATGTGGGAAAATGCATTTGTATAGATAATGCAAGCAACCTATGTTTCTGGAAAGAGAATTTCAAAAGAAAATCATGTTCTTTACATGACAAACAGAAGAATAAACACGCATGTAACTCATATGAAAAACAAATTGTAAGTGGTTACATCCAAACCAGTGTTGGTCCCCAATGCATATCTTATGCCCTATAACACAGCCTCATGAAAGTTAACTTTCACCAAACCAGGACACCTTGGGTCTTCCCATAATGGACGGTGCCAAATGATACAGGCAACAGCGCTGGTTAGGAATTCAGGGTCAAAGATGCTGTAGGCAAACAGGATTTAAAATAAACCTATAGTATATCAGAAAAAGTAGATTATGTCAGTTAATAATAATGAGCTTTGAACAAGTTGCTTAACTTCAGTAAACTTGTATTGACTCATCCATAAAAGAGGGTAAAGCTACCTTCCACAGAACTGTTGACAGGATTACATGAGATGACTTATTAGAAAGTCCTTTGTAAACTTGGAACAATACATCTAACAGGATGGTTAAACATTGTGAATCCCTCAAGTTGGCTGGTTCTGAATTTCAGCACAAAGCACTCTTCTTGCTTTTATTCAATACTTCTAATCATTCAGGCCTCTGTTTTTTTGTTTTTTTTTTTTTTTTCTGTCTCTCCCCAAAAATGAAGTCTTTTGAAGGCAATCTTATCTTTTTCCCCATCTTATTTCCCAAAACATATGGCTTTGAACATAGTAAGTGATCTAAAGTCTGATGAATGTATGAAAGAATGATAAAGAATAAAAGGAATGCCCACTAGGTAATAAAAAGTTAGATAAACAAATTGCTCTTCTGATGAGGAAACTATTGGTTAAAACATTTTCACAGAAAAGAAAGACGTTGATTGCAGTTGACAAATGTAGAATTATTCAAAGTACAATCATCTCATGTACCCGAAAGTATGTGGGGAGGTGTTGGATATTAGAGAGAATGCTTGGTAGAGGAGGTAGGTACAACAAGGGTGGTTTCATTCTGAATTTCGAATCTTTAATGCCATAATGCTCATAAGTCTGCTGTGTCTCCAGCCACATAAAGGTGTAATTGACAGATGCCTTACGCCCTCATAAAGTTCTACTGGCAGAGCATCTTCTCCCAGGAAGAGAACTAGGATGTGAACTGCCAAGCTTTGCCTCAGTGACTATTTCCACTTCACTGACTGATCAACCTCATTCTTATAGATATAATTTTATTTGCATCCAGGCCTGGCGTGCTGCGATTCATGGGGTCACAGAGTCGGACACGACTGAGCGACTACACTGAACTGAACTGAATTCACTCATTTGGATGACCTTCATGTCTTGCTGACCTGGGAGACCTCTAGTCTCTCTCAGATAACCCACATATCTAGATCTAATAAGGCTTGATTTTATAAGTGAACTCTGAGGTTAATCTTATTTTCTTCATCTCACAGTTCATGGGGACCTAACTGCTCTTTCTTCTCTCCCCCTTCCACAATGTGCTTCTAAAAGATTTTGAATAACTTCTAAAAGATTTTGAATAACTTCAGAATGACACATCTGTTTCAAATTATTGGAAAATATAGTTATGAATATGGGGGTGAGGGCATCAGGGACTCTTCTTACTTAACATGTGCTTTTCCACCCTTTTGTGTCAGAATGACTATGCAGAAAGCAATTCCAGCCTCCTTAGCTGTCCAGAGTGAATTAAACTTAAGTATTAGCATATTGATTTACTTTGGCCCATGAAATATGCCATTCCACTGTCGAAGTGATGTGTCATTTTTTTCATTTTTAAAACAAGTGCACAATCCTTATCATTCTTTCCCTTTTGCTACAGCAGCTTCATAAAGTGGGGCATCTGTCATCCTAGGTTTCTGGGTAAGGATGTTAAGAGCCAAATATCACACCATTCGCCATCATGAAATGTGAATTTGGGAGACAAATGAGACACTGAGATTCCGTGGCTATCTCTGTTGTTGTTTAGTCACTAAGTCATGTCTGACTCTTTTGTGACCCCATGGACTATAGCCTTCCAGGCTTCTCTGTTCGTGGGATTTCCCAGGCAAGCATACGGGAATGAGTTGCCATTTCCTTCTCCAGGGTATCTTCCCAAATCAGGGGTCAAACTCACGTCTCCTGCATTGGCAGCAGATTTTTTACCACTGAGCCACCTGGGAAGCCCCCTTTTCCAGCACAGGCTAGCCTATTTAGGCCCAGGTAAGCTTAGGGTTATCATTTGCCCCACACACCCCACCCCCACTTGCAATTTCGTACCAACAGATAAAGAACTCGTTCAAGTACGTGGTCATTTAGTCAGCTTAGAAACTTTTTATCATTGAAATGAATAAACTCCAATAACGATCTATTCATCTCCAACAGTAACTTATGAGCTTTCTTAATATGAATCAGGAATTCTGGGGTTGATTGGCTATAATTCTGCCAAGTTAGAATTCTGGGGCTCGCAAAACAAAACTTGATCCTGGATGAGTTCACCAAAATAACTCTCCCCTTTTGAAGATTTTTTGAAAGAGCCAGGTGGCTCTTTATGCAATATTTAAGCTATGCCACTCCTGTTTATTAGAGGCATCAACAATAGTCATTGATATTTTAAACTTGAACATCCTACTAGGATAATACATTCCATGTATGTAAAGGGCTGAATCCCTATAATACACCAGGTCATATGTGCTTTTATATATTGTTTTTGTTCAGTCACTGTCATGTCTGACCCTTTGTGATCTCATGAACTGGAGCATGCTAGGCCTCCCTGTCCTTCACTGTCTCCTGGAGTTTGCTCAAATTCATGTCCATTGAGTTGGTGATGCCATCTAACCTTCTCATCCTCTGTTGCCCACTTCTCATTTGTCTTCAATCTTTCCCAGCACCATAGTCTTTTCCAGTGAGTCAGCTCTTCTCATCAGTGGCCAAAGTATTGGAGCTTCAGTGCCAGTCCTTCCAATGAATATTTCAGGGTTGATTTCCTTTAGGATTGACTGGTTTGATCCCCTTGCTGTCCAAGGGACTCTCAAAAGTCTTCTCCAGCACCTCAATTCGAAAGCATCAAGTTTTTAGCGCTCAGCCTTCTTTATGGTCCAACTCTCACATCTGTACATGACTACTGGAAAAACCATAGCTTTGATTATACAGACCTTTGTCTGTAAAATGATGTCTTTGCTTTTCAATATGCTGTCTAGGTTTGTCATAGCTTTCCTTCCAAGAAGCATCTTTTATACTTATTCTACTCTATAATTATCTTACATGATAATAAGGTATATTGATCTATACTTACTTTCTAGAGGAGTGGCTTACTTAAGTAATGTCATTGTGCAGCTTATATGAAGCCAGAATTTTAACCCAGTTATTCTAACTCTAAAGCCAGGAGGCATTATACACAGTAAAGGATTTTACTGGATGCTTATCATTCGGCTAAAAGAGGAGCCTATCTCCTACATGCAGTGATCTGGTAAACGTGTCCCTGTTTACCCTCTCTCTATGGAACTTAATTTGATATACTTCGAGTACATAATACCTCTATTTTTCATTTTATTCATTAGTAAGAATGAACAATACCCCATAATGAGACTAAATAACATAATTCCTATGGAGCCAAGGTGAGTCATATGCAATAACTTGCAAGAAACACCCAAATAACTCTAAAGGATGATAACTGAATACGTGTTGTGACACAAATATGCTTAACTCATTCCAAAATGGCTTACCCTGACTCCGTATCAATAATGATTTTTCTTAAATAAGTAGGCAATACGTACGGCTATCAGAAGTCAAAGCTGTAATATTTCTGCCTTAAGACAGAAGAGGCAGAGTAGAAGCAACTGTGAACACAGCTGTCCATGTTACTTTGCTCTGTATTTCTCAGTGCCTCATGGTACCCCAACCCTGACTGCTTTGGCTCTGGTCTTAGAGCCTTAGTTCTAACTTTGATCATTGGGCTAGATTCTTTGGACAACAATTTCTATACCCAAAGGACTATAGTCTGGATCACAGAATTAGCCCTTGCTCATGCTTGCAAGGCATTTGGGTCTCATTTTAGGTGATGCCCTAAACTCATACCACACCCTACTTTCCTGGCTCCCTCCATAGGGATAAAGAGACTTTGAAGACCCCACCTGTGCTATTCACCTTAAAAGTTAGCAAATACATGCTAATGAAAGTCAACATGGTGTCACTGAAACAAGGTAGGGTTAAGAGAAACCCCATGGGCTCAGACTCAAACAAATTTGTTGACAGATTGTCTCTGCCTTTTGCTATCCACAAGGTTATCAAATCTTAGAGCCTCAATGTATTCATCCATTACATGGAGATTGTAATTAACTACCTCACAGAGATTTTGTGGAAAATAAACAAAAACAGAGGGATGGAATGGGGAGGGAGGAGGGAGGAGGGTTCAGGATGGGGAACACATGTATACCTGTGGCGGATTCATTTTGATATTTGGCAAAACTAATACAGTTATGTAAAGTTTAAAAATAAAATAAAATTTAAAAAAAAACAAAAACAGAAACAACAGATCATATGAAGTTCCTAGCACAGTGTAGAAACATAGCGGGTGCTCAGTCAATATTAGTTCTTGTCCTTTCCCCTCTGTGTTAGTCAGGATAGGTTAGGTTTATTGTAGGAATACAGTAAATCTCAGTAGCTTAATAAAACTAAGCTTATTTCTCACTCATACTACATCATTGCAGGTCAGCAGGGCACACTGTTCTACATACCCACTCAGGGATCTATCTAGAATGAAAGTGAAGTAAAAGTGTTAGTCGCTCAGCTGTGTCCAACTCTTCACAATCCCATGGACTGTAGCTTGCCAGGCTCCTCTGTCCACAGGATTTTCCAGGCAAGAATACTGGAACAGGTTGTCATTTCCTTCTCTGGGGATCTTCCCAACCTAGAAATCGAACCCAGGTCTCATGCATTGCAGGCAGACTCTTTATTGTCTGAGCCACCAGGGAAGTCCAGACTCCATATTCTGTTACTACATCATGTCTGTGTCAGGGCAAAAATATACTAGAGGAGAGATGCACTGATATTGCTTAGGGCTGGGCATGACACATACCACTTTTCCCACAATCTAGAACTAGCCATGTGACTGATTCTAACTACAAAAGGGTAAACGATATAGAGGGACATGTCAGGTAACACCACTCTATTTGCCATTTCTTCCCTATTCCTCTACAAGAAGTAGATCTCAATAAGCTATTGACTGACACATGTGTTACCTGTGAGTAGGCCTTCTAACAGATCTTCAGCAAGGCTTAAACAACTAGGATTTTGAAGACTCTGCTTCATTAGATCATTCACCCCAACTAAGGTTAAATCCAAATTCAGTGAGTTCCAGTGAAGATTGGCCAAAATCAATATATGATGTTTCCTTTTTTCTCCTCTGAACAAACTATTCAATATCAGAGCGGCCTTTTCAAGGTGATTACCAAATAAGCTTTCTGAATCTGCTTTTTGATAGGTCCCTCCTAGGAGTACAGCAAGATTAAGTCCCCAAATTTCAAGGTAGTGGAATCACTATGTTGATTATTTATATGTCAATATTAAAAATAAGATGAACTCTATCTATTGAAAAACAGGTGTAAAAATCTGCCTGAAATAACAGTTTTCATTCCTAGAGACAGAAGAAAGGTAGAAAGTTCTTTGAGCTAAGGCAGGACAGTATCCTATGAATGTCCTTGGAGTAATGGGGCAACATCCGCCACTAAGGAATCTCATTATCACTGGCTTAAAAAAATCAGAAGGACTTTCCTGGTGGTCCAGTGCTTAAGAATCTGCCTGGCAATGCAGGGGACATGGGTTTGATCCCTGGTCTGGGAAGATTCCACTTACCACGGAGCAACGAAGCCTGTGTGCCACGACCACTGATCCTGGGCTCTGCAGCAAGAGAAGCCACCGCAATGAGAAGCCTGTGTTCTGCACCTAGAGAATAGCCCTCACTCACCACAACTAGAGAAAACCCACATGCAATAGTGAAGACCCAGCACGGTCAAAATAAATAAATAAATAAATATATATTTTTAAGTCAGAAGCTTCAAGGTAAAGTACAGAAACATCTTTCTATCCATTCAATATCTTATTCAGCAGTTATTTGGTACATGCTATGAAACACTGAACATAAAAAGATAAGCAAGACTGTATTCTCAGTAAGTTCACAGCAATGAAAAACATGCCTCATCCTAAATTGATGACGTAGTACAATTAAGACATCCCTCCATAAGCAGAATGTAGATTCTTCTCTGTCTGACTTGGAAAAGCCAAGAAAAATCAATATAAGAAATCGACACAATCAAATTGGGAGTTAGTATAGTAGGGCAAATTATACAGAAAGTTTTGGTTTCAGAAGAAATATCCAGCTGTCATATCTGGCTTCATCTACCGAGTTGCTTAGGCAACTAGAAAATGCAAGAAAAACATTGGGAAAATGTACTTAATGGTTAATTGATAGCAATTTAGTATTTCTTTTCAGATTCTGAATTTGTCTGAAAGTTATTATTTTTCTTGGTTCTTAAATGTATGGTTTCCAAAGGCAATAAAATTCATCTAAGTAACCCAAGATAAACCACAAACTCAGTGCTTTTAAAATTACTGTTTATTTTAAAATACTTAGGATATTGCCCAGTATAAGTAAAATACTCAGTAAAATTTAGTCACTGTGATTATATTTGCATAATAATTAGCATTATTATCATCACAATCCCACCAATAAACAAAGGGACAAAAACTGTCTTTGGATATACAGCTGACAATCAGTAGGTAGAATAGTTTACATGTACTTTTGTTATCACATTTCTAAAGTAATATAAAGCTAACTCACTTCAGCACAGCCTAATACTGTAGGTATTTTTGGAAAGTTTTTCAATTCAAATTTTCTGATTATAACATCTGCAAGATACTGTGAAATACAGTAAGATTCTGATGTAGTGCTGGTAAGAATATTAAGAGAACTACAGAGATACATATAGTGAGATATTGGGCCAGAGGAGAATTGAAGAAAACCATTGGGATTCAATAAAGGACATGTCCTGGAGAATGAGGAAAGGCTCCATAGAGAAGCTACCATTAAAATGGCATTGAAAAATAGAGGGTAGGATTTCAACAGGCTGAGATAAAGGAGAGTTAACCAACTATCTGGGAGAAGTGAGAATATATTCCAAATGAACAAGCATGGAGGCAAAAAAAAAAAAAAGCATAATATGTTCCAGGAAGATAATTTCATTTCACTGGAGAAAAGGGATTATTGGCAGATGTAGCTGGAGATGCAGAATTAAACCAAATTAGAATTAAATTTGAATAGCAGAGAAAAAACTAAATAAATCCGTAGGTATCAAATAATGCTATATTTATATTTGTGGTCTCTTTCCCTCACTTTCATAAAAGGACCATCCAAGCTGTCTGCTAAATCCAAGAAACCAAAACAAAAAGACAGATTGACCCAGAGTTCAGTCTTTGGAATTACAAAATAAGCTATTGAAAGGCAAAACCAGGGAACACAGGAACTTCTGCAAAGAGTTACACTGTAGCAATGGAAGTGGAAGGAGAATCAGAGACAGAAAGAGGCCTCACTAGTCGCATTCAGGGACTTTACTAGAAAAGACGCCTGGGATCTGGCAGGGTATTACAAGTAGAGCGTCGATGGGAATGACCTCCAGATCTGGTCAAAGTTGAGGGGAGCCTTGTTGACGGCTGTGGTCAAAGCCAGGATGGGAGCTGCATGGGAGCTGTGCTGATGAAACCTTAGAGCCTTGTCAGTCTTTAGTCTCTTTACTGTAGGATAGAGGGTTTTTGAACTGTGGTGCAGGAGAAGACTCTTGAGAGTCCCTTGGACTGCAAGGAGATCCAACCAGTCCATCCTAAAGGAAATCAGTCCAGAATATTCATTGGAAGGACTGATGCTGAGGCTGAAGCTCCAGTACTTAGGCCACCTGATGTGAAGAGCTGATTCATTGGAAAAAACCCTGATGCTGGGAAAGATTGAAGGCGGGAGGAGTAGGGGATGACAGAGGATGAGATGGTTGGATAGCATCACTGACTCAATGGACTTGAGTTTGAGCAAGGTCCAGGAGTTGGTGATGGACAGGGAGGCTGGCGTGCTGCAGTCTATGAGGTCACAAAGAGCCAAACAGGACTAAATGACTGAACTGAACTGATAGGTTTTCTGGACTGGGACTTGTCTATAGAAGGACCTCGTTCCTTGGCCCACAGATTTGGATGGATTTCCATCTTAACTGCTCTTCTGTGTGTGACCAGAACCCCTCAGTTCCCCATGATCAACAACACTTGGAAGACAGCTTTCTCTACTTCCCCATCACTGTCTCACTGCCTCTGAGCCAGAAAGTGAGCTGGAATACAATGGAGTGGTGATTACATGAAAGAGGGCTTCACTTTGGATACATTAAAGGGACTGGACACTGGTGGGAACCTGTTCTAAAGGTGAAGAAGAATGAATAATGACAGGGTTGGTGGAAGTAACAAGTACTGTAGATTATCTGAGATGCAAATAAACTATAATTTTACACTAAATGTATATTTAATGTTGTTATTTATAATTATGACCCAATAAATGAAATTATAACCTAAGGAATAAAGATATGCTTCCTATTCTTCAAGAGTACTTGTCTAAGGTATATTAACTGGGATATGCAAAGATGAGACCTGGTCTGCCATAATTGCTCAAATGTCCAGTAATAGTAGGACTTCCCTGGTGGCTCAGACAGTAAAGCGTCTTGCTTACAATGTGGGAGACCTGGGTTCCATCCCTGGGTTGGGAAGATCCTCTGGAGAAGGAAATGGCAACCCACTCCGGTATTCTTGCCTGGAAAATCCCATGGACAGAGAAGCATGGTGGGCTACAGTCCACTTCGTCACAAAGAGTCAGACACGACTGAGAAACTTCACTTTCACTTTCACTTTCAGTAATAGTAGCAGTTCAGAATACTCAGAAATATCAGATAACTTTATCCAAATCTATATACCCGATAAGTTGCAGAAAAGGCTTGAATCAATTGCTTTTCCTCTTTCCACAGTACCACAGATCCATCTTCCATTGCTTTGTCTTTGACACTTAAAGGATAAAGACAGTTTAAAATTTATGATACTATAAAACAAACTGCACGGCAGTATTTTTCTCTTCTTCTGTTAGCTATTATCTGTCTTTGGTTTAAACACTCATTATTTATGTATCCAAGAATAATGGTGATTCTTTATTCTACATTTGAGGTATAGGCCCCATTATTTGCACACTCTATTCCCCTTGAGTATTACCATCTATTTTTTTCTTGTATGCATGCATGCTAAGTCGCTTCAGTTGTGTCTGACTCTTTTCGACCCTATGGACCGTAGCCCAGTAGGCTCCTCTGTCCATGGAGTACTCCAGGCAAGAACACTGGAGTGGGTGGCCATGCCTTCCTCCAGGGGATCTTCCTGACCCAGTAACTAAAGGTGCAGCTCTGGTCTCTTTTGTCTCTTGCATTGGCAGGCAGGTTCTTTACCACGAGAGCCATCTGGGAAGGCGACTTTTTTCTTGACTTATCCACTATCCTTACTTAAAAGTTGCTTCTTAATTATTTTCACTGCTTTCTAGTGAAGGAAGCACAAGATACCTTATGATAAGCAAGTGCAAGCTTGTTTAAATTCTCAGTGTATACTTGCCACACTAATTTTTTAATAAGAATATATTAGATGGGGCTTATGTCTGAATCACTTAACATACCTTGTCAAAATTATACTCAACAATTTCCTTCCTCAACTTCCACTTTTGTTTTTTCAAACTTCTCATTAGCACCATCTACCCAATTACCTCAGTTTGAATCCTGAAAAGCTTTCTTGAAACCTCTTTTCTTGTCCCAAACATAATAAGCTTTTGGCTGTTTTCAATTATATTTCTATAATTTCTCTTATATCTTCCTCCTCTTTTTCTTCCCCACTACCATGACCCTAATGAACACCAGTCACTTTTAATCATGGTATTTTGACATGAGGCTTTGACATTCTTGGATGAGGAAAAGAGTAATGAGATGGACATAATTTTAAAAATAAATTAGAAAAAAAATTAAGTCCATCCTCATAATAATAGCAGTCTTACTTGCCTACATCCCTCTCTCTACACTTTATTGAGAGTAAAGAAAGGAGTAGAATTCCAGCTATTAAGACGTTGAAGGTACATTCCTCAGGTTACATCCTTGGTCTTTATGGATATAATGTCATCTTTCAGTTGGGTTTTGACAGAAACCAAGTTTGACAACAATAGCCAAACTATCACTTTGCTTCCAGTCTGCTTTTTCTCTAATTCATCCTATATGCTGCCAGAAGATCACTTTTCTTAAAGAAAGAACAATTCTCTGAAAACATGGTGTCCATGTTTAAAAATAGCCCGTGGCTCCCCACAACCCAGGGTAGAGTCCAAATCCCTCATGTTGAAATACTGAGCTCCTTCAACCTAGCCTCACCTTATTATCTTGTTCCTAATAATTTTTTCAGTCACTCCTTATTTCAACCAAACCAAAATGCTGGCTATACCCTTCCACATTAATGTCAATAGGACACCTCTATTCATACCATTCCTTCTTTCTGCAGTGGTTTGCATGAGCTTGTCCATGCATCCAAGTATAACCAAACATTTTAATCCCCAGCTCAAAACTACATCTTCCATGAAACCCTTCCTATCATTCATGTTCAAAATGTCTCTTCTTCATAACTCTGAATTCTTTCTATCATGTATGAGCATTATTTTTGCCTGATGAGGAAGCAGATGATACAGTAGAGAAGAAAAAAAAAAAAAAGAGGAAAATGAGGAGGAAGAAGTGGAAGACAAAGATGGCCAAAAAAGCTGGAAAAAGAACAAGGGGAAGAATTAAAGGAAAGATGGAAGAAAATAAAAGATGTTTCAGAAGTGTCTGAAGGAACTCTACTAAGAAAGAGTATGAAAAAGGCAACCTTTAGCAGATCTTGGAAATGCAGAATGTTTGGTGGTTAATAAGAACATGAGCTCTTAAGTCAGAGAGATGGGCTCAAGCCCAGCTCTCTAACCTGCTGGATTGGTCATACTGTGTGCTATGCTCAGTCACTTCAGTTGTGTCCAACCCACTGTGACCCAAGACTGTATCCCGCCAGGCTCCTCTGTCCACAGGATTCTCCAGGCCAGAATACTGGAGTGGGCTGCCATTTCCTACTCCAGGGGCTCTTCCAAATCCAGGGATTGAACCTGCATCTCTTAGGTCTCCTGCAGTGGCAGGTGGGTTCCTTACCACTAGCACTACCTGATGTGCTAGGTCTCTCATATCAGGCAAGTACAGTTTTGTCATCTGTAAAATGGAAATAATAATAGTAGCTATCCCACAAGACTGCTGCGAGGATTAAGTAAGATTGTATTAGTGATGCGCTTAAGACAGAATCTGGCATATGATTTTGAATTATATAAATTTAAACTGTGATACAGTACAAGAAATGATTTTACAATTTCTCTTAAAATAGGAAGAGGGTAGCTGAAAATCAGGGGAAGAGCTCATGTATACATTCCATATACCAATACTGTAAAGTGAATGAGGGGTGAGCAGCAGTCAGGGCAGCAGAAAGTGTAGAGAACTTTGTCTTAATTCAATCATCTACTGGCATCTGTTTAATCATAGCTCTTGATGACTTTTGCTGCTGCTGCTGCTCCAACACTTCAGTCATGTCCGACCCTGTGCGACCCCATAGACGGCAGCCCACCAGGCTCCCCTGTCCCTGGAATTCTCCAGGCAATAACACTGGAGTGGGTTGCCATTTTCTTCTCCAATGCATGGAAGTGAAAAGTGAAAGTGAAGACGCTCAGTCATATCCTACTCTTAGTGACCCCTTGGATTGCAGCCTACCAGGCTCCTCCATTCATGGGATTTTCCAGGCAAGAGTACTGGAGTGTGTTGCCATTGCCTTCTCCCTTGATGACTTCTAGTGGATTTGGGGTCCCTAGAAATAAGCTATTGATATCTTCACAGACAGAGAAGGCAATGGCACCCCACTCCAGTACTCTTGCCTGGAAAATCCCATGCACGGAAGAGCCTGGTAGGCTGCAGTCCATGGGGTCGCGAAGAGTCAGACACGACTGAGCGACTTCATTTTTACTTTTCACATTCATGCATTGGAGAAGGAAATGGCAACCCACTCCAGTGTTCTTGCCTGGAGAATCCCAGGGACGGGAGAGCCTGGTGGGCTGCCGTCTATGGGGTCGCACAGAGTCGAACATGACTGAAGTGACTTAGCAGATCTTCACAGAAAACAAGCATATTAGCAACTTCCTGTTGGTCAACAGGAATAAGCAAAAAGAGTAGAGGCCTGAGCAGAAGAAGCTCAGATTTAAAGAGCAGATCTAAAATCACCATGTGACCCAAGAATACCACTTCTAGGCATATACCCTGAAGAAACCAAAACTGAAAAAGACACATGTACTCCAGTGTTGACCGAAGCACTAATTACAATAGCCAAGACATGGAAGCAATTTAGATGTCTATCGACAGATGAATGAATAAAGAAGCTGTGGTACATATATATAATGGAATATTACTCAGCCATAAAAAAGAACACATCCGAGTCAGTTCTAATGAGTTGGATGAAGCTAGAGCCAATTATATAGAGTGAAGTAAGCCAGGAAGAGAAAAACAAATATAATTTATTAATGCATATATATGGAATCTAGAAAGATGGTACTGACGAATCTGTTCACAGAGCCAGCAATGGTGACACAGGCATAGAGAACAGACGTATGGATAGGGGTGGGGGAGAAGAGGGAGAAGGTGAGACGAGTGGAGAGAGTAGCATGGAAGCATATACACTAACATTTGTAAATAGATGGCCAATGGGAATTTGCTGTATGACTCAGGGAACTCAAATGGGGGCTCTGTAGTAACCTAGGGGTGGGGGAATGGGCAGGAAGTGGGAGGGAGTTTCAAGAGGGAGGGGACATATGTATACCTGTGGTTAATTCATGTTAATGTATGACAGAAATCAAACCAATATTGTAATCATCAATCAATTTAAAATAAAATTTTTTTAAAATAATAAAGACCAGATCTAATGCTTTTGAAAAAGTCTGGGTTTTTCATAACATCTTACAAAACAAACTTTTTGGCCAAGCCAATGCCTATGTGTAGTTCAAAACCCAATATGACCCAGTTCTCTTCCCTTGACATCCTCTGTCTTCTAGAGTCTAGAGAGTAGAAGCAATAACAGCTGACACAGCTTGTTTTCCTAGATTTTCTAAACGGTGTGTGTGTGACTTCACTTAACTCTTACCAACTCTCTAAGATGGGTTCTGTTACTATCTTTACTTTGCATATTGTGAAACAGGCTCAAAGAGACAAACATTTACTCAAGTGGTCTAAAAGTGGAAAAACTATTGTGTGAAGCCAACTAGGCATGCTCCAGTCCTGTGCTGTAAACAATTAAGAGGCATATTCTGCACCCCCATGTTACCTCAGTGGTAGAGTTCCATAATTTCCTTTCTGCTCCTATCTTTTCTGCTTCTCAGTCATGGAAATGCACACATAATAAGTGAGAAGAAGCATTTACCCATGACTTATCCCTGCCATCTCTAGGTCAGAAGATCCTGAAGAGGACATCCTCTGAGTCATACCAGCCCATTGCTAAGGCTATATTTTGCTTTCCATTCTAGGTTCATTCGGTAAATATTCACCCAGCAATGGTTGGTTTGTGACTCTTGAT
Source organism: Bubalus bubalis (assembly GCF_019923935.1). NCBI lineage: Eukaryota > Metazoa > Chordata > Mammalia > Artiodactyla > Bovidae > Bubalus > Bubalus bubalis. The sequence goes on along the minus strand of NC_059161.1, from coordinate 91,624,602 downwards.
TTAAAAGGTGGAGTTGGCTAATGATAAATCACAACAGGACATGTGATTTAAAACCTTTGAGTCTTCCTTTTCTCATCAGTACACTATGGATACTGATGATGCCTTCCTTGACTCTCTTATTAGATCTATTTTGTGCTTTTTGTTATACTTTGGGGTGCAGACCCTATTTTATTTTATTTTTTTTTAAATTTTATTTTATTTTTAAACTTTACATAATTGTATTAGTTTTGCCAAATATCAAAATGAATCCGCCACAGGTACACATGTGTTCCCCATCCTGAACCCTCCTCCCTCCTCCCTCCCCATACCATCCCTCTGGGTCATCCCAGTGCACCAGCCCCAAGCATCCAGTATCGTGCATCGAACCTGGACTGGCAACTCGTTTCATACATGATATTTTACATGTTTCAATGCCATTCTCCCAAATCTTCCCACCCTCTCCCTCTCCCACAGAGTCCATAAGTACAGTGCCTGGATTTTAATAGATAGAGATGTTTGGGACTAATTAACTGATGAATAAGTGAATAAAAAATGATTAAACACTTTGAATGACATACAAAAGCAATTATTTCCCAACTGCCAAAGGAGTGAGAAGAGAGAAATCAGCAAGGCTAAGATGCCAGAGCTACACCTCGATGTAAAAGCAAGAGTGGGAAGAGACAGAATGTCAGGACACATTGCTAGTGTTGGAGGAAATATGACACCAGTGACAGATATTAACAAGATGGAGCCCCAGTCCAGGACAGGGAAGGAGGATAATTGTATGACCACACCTTGATTATAATCGAGTCTTCCTTTTGGCTCTAACACAGCTGCCCTAAAGTAGTCGTCTTTGAGAAATGTTTTCTGGATGATTTCTGATGGCCAGAGCAAGTGGTATTTTGCTCATGGCCTGCAAAGCCTACCTCAAAGTTCTAAAATATTTTCAGCTCCCACTTGCAATGGAGTTCCATGGTTCTTAAAAATTACAGAAATGTTCTTCTTGCTATTACCCTCTCTAAAACTTTCACACTGTCAAGGTCAAACAGGGTTTTCACCTAATGCATTTTCTCTGGTGCTCTGGCCTGATCCTTGACTCAGCATCCTTTCCAAGATCTACATTCACATTTACATCTTTTGATTTCATATGGTGGGGAAGTTTACTACTCTCCTTTTTATCACACGTGGCTGTTAAAGAAAAGAAGGCTTGTGGTGTTTTAGATGCTTTCAAAAGGCATTTTAAGTACACATGAGGTAAAAAATTATGATACAACAGAAGTTATAAAATGAGGTATTGATTTAATTTCACACACTGGAGAGATAAACTTAAGGCTTTTTAGACTGGAATATATTACATTTCAGAACTGAGGCAACAACTGCTCCAGTATCAATAAAAGGTTTACATTTATTATTTTACCCCCACAGATTCCAAGAGCTGAACAATTTTCCTACCAAGCCAACGGCATATAACACATGATGATTTGATTCATATTAAGAAAAAAAAAAAAAACTATAGTCAATATATCTGGAACCATCGTAACAAGCTTCCAATCAGGCTGAACAAACCATTGTTAGCAGAGTGGGTGATACAAATCCTGCCAAAAGCAAAGGAACCAGTTTCTTTTTATAGAACACACAGACTTTTGTACAGCCAATGTTCCACTGGATTAGTCTTTCTGGAATATTGAAAGTAGCCTGGTTAAGAACTCAGTCTTGATACTAGGCAGAGTTGAGTTTGAAGATTGGTTCTATCATTCTATGTCTGTTGGAGGCTGTATGTACAAGATACTGAGTCCCTTTAAAGTCTTAGTTTACTTAGCTATACAATGGCAAAAATAAAGGTACAAAACTCAGCACTTCTCTCATGGTCCAGAGGTTAAGAAGCTGCCTTCTAATGCAGGGGTTCAATCTCTGGCCAGGGAACTAAGATCCCACATGCCACGGAGCAACTAAGCTTGCTCACCGTAACTACTGAGCCCGTGTGCTCTAGAGCCCGTGTGTCATAACTAAAGAGAAGCCCACATGCCACACAGAAGATCACTCATGCCACAATTAAGACCCAGTGCAGCCAAAAATAAAGAAATACATATATATATTTTTTTAAGAGTACATAACTCAACCAAACTGTGAGGAGTAAGATAATGAATGTAAAATGCTTACTGAAATACCTAGCATATTCAGTAAATGTTTGGTGCTATTTCTGTCATTATCACCAGTCTCATTATTATCATCAGCATTATCATAGCTATCATCATCATGCCATCCTTATCTTTACTAGATTCCAGTTGTATAGTGGGCTTGAGAACCTTAGGATCAGAACTACTGGCTTACACAGAATGTCCTGTGATTTCTAAGATGCGACAGATATTTGCAACCAACCTAACAAAGGAATATGCACATGAAGTTCCCTGTGGACACGAACTTCCTAAAAGCATGCTTATAGAATTGTTGCGATCCTAATGACAGTGAAAGTTGCTCAGTCGTGTCTGACTCTTTGCGACCCCATGGACTACATGGTCCATGGAATTCTCCAGGCCAGAATACTGGAGTGGAGAGCCATTCCCTTCTCCAGGGCATCTTTCCAACCCAGGGATTGAACCCAGGTCTCCCGCATTGCAGGCAGATTCTTTACCAGCTGAGCCACAAGGGAAGCCCCAGAATACTGGAGTGGGTAGCCTATCCCTTCTCCAGCAGATCTTCCCAACACAGGAAAGATACCAGGGTCTCCTGCACTGCAGGCGGATTCTTTACCAACTGAGCTATCAGAGAAGACCATAGAATTATGCTGTAATCTTATTTTTTTTTCATTTTTTATTTTAATTTTATCTTATTTTTAAAGTTTACATAACTGTATGCTGTAATCTTAATGACAGGGTCCCTGAGGGGGGACTCTAAAGGGGAATGGTTTTCCAAGATATTAAAATGAGAAAGCAGTTGGGTATGGGAAGTAAGACTGTACAGAAATAGTGAATGACAATAAGGGATAAAATGGGCTGAGAAGACTTGATTTCTAGACACATTCCCTTTCCTACGAAATGTCTGTCAACTTGGGGACATGATATGATGGTGGATTAATCAGGTCAGACTCAAATATCATTCAGTTGACGACTATTGGCCTACTAGGAGTGTCTAGCTTGGGCAGAGGTTCAGACTTTTGATGTATTTTACTATCTACATAAAAATAATTTGCTACTACCAAGCAGTGATATCAGTTTTTCTAAGAAGAACAAAGGTAATTCTCAGTCCTTCTACCTCTCAATATATAAGTAGTGGTGGGTTTTGGAGCTGGGATGCTTGGGAACTTCCCCCTACTCACTCATCAACTGCTTCCCTGTACCCATCATCTCCAGCTTGCCCCTGCCCAAGTTATAATAACAGCTATTTTGGATGTTTTTTTTTTGTATATTACACACTGATCACATTCTTGTACAGTCTGGTAGACAGAAGTAAAGCTGCTCAAGCTGTTTAACTCCAAAGAAACAGTGAGTGAGTATTAGAATCATTCAAATTGGGTTCAGATCTGGCTCTAACCACTCATATTGTTCACTTATATCTATACATGCAGGACATGGTGGGGCTTTGCACTTGAAATTGGGGATGATAATCTCTGCTTTGCTAGTCCCTGAAAATGTATATGATAATGTATATACAGTGTTTAGAACAGTGGCTAGCATGTGAGAGGCATTCAAAAACTAGAAGTTACATAAAAGGGCTAGTAATGTTTAACATCTTCTCATTCACTTTAGCAGTAGCATGATGGTTGAAAGAATATTTTTTTGCTGAGATGAGCATCTTGGCCTGGAATGGAATTAACAAGAAGTTTTCAAGAGCCCTGTCACAGTGTAATGTAGTTAGATCCACAAATGGAATCAGTTGATACAGGTGAGGAGCTTTAAAAGTACACAGGGTGGGTAGGAGACATTGTTGTTGTGGTGTGCAAAAGGCAGAGACTTCTGTGCTCAAAAATATCTTCCTTTTAGATATGAAGTCAAGTGGGCCTTAGGAAGCATCACTATGAACAAAGCTAGTGGAGGTGATGGAATTCCAGTTGAGCTATTTCAAATCCTAAAAGATCAAGCTGTGAAAGTGCTGCACTCAATATGCCAGCAAATTTGGAAAACTCAGAAGTGGCCACAGGACTGGAAAGGTCAGTTTTCATTCCAATCCCAAAGAAAGGCAATGCCAAAGAATGCTCAAACTATCGCACAACTTCACTCATCTCACACGCTAGTAAAGTAATGCTCAAAATTCTCCAAGTCAGGCTTCAACAGTAGGTGAACCATGAAACTCCAGACAGATGTTCAAGCTGGATTTAGAAAAGGCAGAGGAATCAGAGATCAAATCGTCAACATCCATTGGGTCATCAAAAAAGCAAGACAATTCTGCTTTATTGACTATGCCAAAGCTTTTGACTGTGTGGACCACAACAAACTCTGGGAAATTCTTAAAGAGATGGGAATACCAGACCATCTGACCTGCCTCTTGAGAAATCTGTGTGCAGGTCAGGAAGCAACAGCTAGAAGAGGACATGGAACAACAGACTGGTTCCATATAGGGAAAGGAGTACATCAAGGCTGTATATTGTCACCCTGATTATTTAACTTATATGCAGAGTACATCATAAGAAATGCTGGGCTGGATGATGAAGCACAAGCTGGAATCAAGATTGCCTGGAGAAATATCAATAACCTCAGATATGCAGATGACACCACCCTTATGGCAGAAAGCAAAGAAGAACTAAAGAGCCTCTTGATGAAAGTGAAAGAGGAGAGTGAAAAAGTTGACTTAAAACTCAACATTCGGAAACCTAAGATCATGGCATCTGGTCACATCACTTCATGGCAAACAGATGGAGAAACTGTGGAAACAATGGCTGTCTTTATTTTTTTGTGCTCCAAAATCTCTGCAGATGGTGACTGCAGCCAAGAAATTAAAAGACACTTGCTCCTTGGAAGAAATGTTATGACCAACTTAGACAGCTTATTAAAAAGCAGAAACATTACTTTGCCAACAAAGTTCTGTCTAGTCAAAGCTATGGTTTTCCCAGTAGCCATGTATGGATGCAAGAGTTGGACTAAAGAAAGCTGAGCACCAAAGAATTGATGCTTTTGAGCTGTGGTGTTGGAGAAGACTCTTGAGAGTCTATTGGACTAAAAGGAGATCCAACCAGTCCATCCTAAAGGAAATAAGTTCTGAATATTCATTGGAAGGACTGAGGCTGAAGCTGAAGCTCCAAGACGTTGGCCACCTGATGCAAAGAACTGACTCATTTGAAAAGACCCTGATGCTGGGAAAGACTGAAGGTGGGAGGAAAAGGGGACGACAGAGGATGAGATGGTTGGATGGCATCACCAACTTAATGGATATGAGTTTGGGTATACTCTGGGAGTTGGCGATGGACAGGGAGGCCTGGGTGCTGCAGTCCATGGGGTCACAAAGAGTCGGACATGACTGAGTGACTGAACTGACTGAACTAGATACTTGAACATCCATCTTTGAAGAGTGACACTTTTGCATATACTCTGATCTCAATTTTTTCCTAGATCCCTCTGCAAAATATTTCTTGTGCATAAAAGGAGAAAAACAGCAGATAACACATGGTGTTCTAAATCTTACCTGGAAACAATGGCAGCCTAGGGCCCTGGTCTGGGACACTTCACTCAGTGACCAGGAGGAAGGAGGAAGAAGGTAAAGAGTGCTCTGAAATGGGCAGTGTCAATAAAGACCGCCTTTGTCTATATAGTAGGTCCCCTACTATAGGAACCTTCAAGTTGTGAGCTTTCAAAGATGAGAACGTGTGTTCCATCAGCATCAGACATAAATGAAATTGCAGCTCCCCCCCATCTCTGTTGCTGATGGTCCTTCAGCTCTCCCATCTCCCCCCTCCTCTCTTTCCTCCAGTCAGTAGGCCTTCTTGCCTGTTCACTTGATGCCAGCCCTGTATACCAGCTGTTGTATTGTGCTACTGTACTTTTCAAGGTCCTGTGAGATTAAAAATGTTTTATTTTTTGTGTTTATTTTTAATGCATTATTTGTGCAAAAAGTATTATAAACCTATTACAGTATATGCTATGCTAAGTCACTTCAGTCATGTCCGACTCTGTGTGACCCCATAGACGGCAGCCCACCAGGCTCCCCCATCCCTGGGATTCTCCAGGCAAGAACACTGGAGTGGGCTGCCATTTCCTTCAATGCATGAAAGTGAAAAGTGAAAGTGAAGTCGCTCAGTCGTGTCCGACTCTTAGAGACCCCATGGATTGCAGACTAACAGGCTCCTCTGTCCATGGAATTTTCCAAGCAAGAGTACTGGAGTGGGGTGCCATTGCCTTCTCCGTTTACAGTATATATATAGCCAATTGTGTTAGTTGGGTATCTAAGCTAAATTTGCTGGACTTATGAACAAACTGGATTTATGAATGTGCTTTTGGAATGGAACTCCATCATATGTAGGGGATTTACTGTAACGTACTTTGACTTTAAGTAGAATATAAAAACCTAAGACTTTCTTCTCCAAAATTGGTTGCTCAGAGACTTTCACATTGGGAAGGCCTGGGACCCCAGACATGGGGCCACCCCAAGGAGAGTGGGACATAGGCTTAGAAAGTGACTCAGGTAAAGGCAGAAGAGTTTAGAGTTGGGACTAGGTGAGGCAGTGAGTTGCAGCCGAGGCACGTGAGCCACAAGAACAAAGTCCCAGGGGACAGATGAGGTTTCAACGATGAAGGCCAGTGAAGAGTACTGATCCCAACAGAGGCCTGGCTGCAGGTACACTGGGTGGTGGGTAGCAAAACCTCAGCTCTGACCGGAAGCAGCAGGAGCCATGCAGAGTCATGAGATCTGAGTGCTGGCTGGGTTATCCAGGATTATCTAGAATATGCCTAGAGGCCAAGCCTGACTTCCTTCAACAGCTTCCAAAAGTGTCCTGGCCTCCCATTTCCACTCTTTTCTTTCAAAATCCTTGGTTGTCTCTGACCTCATTTCTTACTCTTCTCCTCCTTGGTCATTCTTGTTGCTCATCTGACAGAGCAATTACAGTCTCAAGGTTCTTACGCTTTCAGTTTTCTGTGCCTAGATATCTTGTTGGCTTGCTTTCTCACCTTCTTCAGGCCTCGGCTCAAAATACTACCTCCAAGTTCTAGAAGTCTGAGTTTACTACTACAACACATATGTGCCACTCTATGCACCACACAAGCCTGAACCATCATTCCCTGTCTCTTGCTTTATTTGCCTTCACAGCACTTAACATCACCTTCACATTGACCATACTTAGCATGTCTCCTTTCCATAAGTCAAGGGACTCAATCTCGTTCATTTTACTGCCATGTCATTTGATCCTTGAATAGTGAGTGCTGGACACTCAATAAAGCTTCGTTGAGTAAGTGGGTTAGCTATCACCTATTTTAAGCAGATGTCCTGACCATGTTCAAATTGGGTAAGTTTCTCTTCTGTGTTTCCACAATACCCTGTGCTTATCTCTGCCTTAGCATCAGCCACACTCACACTAGGCGGAATGACCTCTTTACTTTCACGGCCTCCCTAATGCTATGCAAGCTCTCAGAAGTCATGGATCCAGGCTTGTTGCCTCAAGCAGATTCAGTGCCCAGTAGGCACCCATGAATGCTTGAAGAATGAATGAAGGGTAGTAAACTGGCACAAAGTCAAAGAAGCAAGGGTGATTTAACGTTGATTCCACTGAGCCTCAGAGTCAGTGTTCCTCATATCCTCCCAGGTCATTGTGGCTTCCGAGCTGCAGAGCTGCACTGAATCTACAGAGGGGACTCGAGTAAGGATATGGGACTAGGGTTCAGAAAGGTCACTGTAGCCTCTGCTTCTCAAGTACCACCAGGCAGCTACGCTGTGCTAAGCTAAGCTGAGATGAGCAGCTCCGTGTAGGTGGAGAGAATGTTCTGGTTTCTTACCGGAAACAGGTTCACTAAAACTTCCTAGCTGACTGCATGAGGCATTGAAGTTCAGTATGTACCAACTCCTGAAGCACACGGTTCCTTACCTTTTCATCCAGTTTCATGTTTTCTTCATTAACCAAGAAGAAGTTTTGCAAGAGGATCAGAAACGGCTGGTAAACAATGACTGTTGTATTCTTAGATGTGTGTTACCATGGAGTTCGGTGTGAATTCTATAAGCTTTCAGAGGGTCAGAGCACTCGAGTCAGACAGGAGAGTTCCCCATTACACCTGTTGGTTGTTTCAGGCTGGGCCTATTAAATGGACGGACCGCAGATGTGTGGCTTAACCTTGGAAATCAGCTACCATGATGACCCCCGCTTTTATGGCATGAGTGGGTCATGTCCCTGAATCTAGATTCTTCATCACCTTGATAATGAAGGCAAGATTCACTGTTGGACTTCCTGCTGCCTTCCCAACATGAAGACTTTAATTCTGACATTCTATTACTGTCATATAAAAGGAAAATAAGGGGCTTCTAGCTGAAAAACACCCAAAGTCAATCCAGGGAAAAACTCCTTATACATTTAAAAACAACCTCTAAAATCTACTTGTATTTTATTTGTGTTATTTTATTTTGCTCACAGTCCACTGGTGGGGTGGAGGTGGGGGAGAAGTTCAGTGAGAGCTGTGACTTGATGATTTGCTTCATGTTGTGTCTTCAATCTCCATGACAGTACCTGGGCCTGGTTGGTACTGACGATTTTTGAATGAAGGAATGGTCTACTTAGTTACTTCAAGGTAGAAGGTGAAATATTCCTGAGTCAAGAAACTACAGTGAAGAGATATATGTTACGAAATACTAAGGGATTGAGATTTGAATTTCCCCTTTACTAACTGACCAGGTATCTGATCTTGGGTAGGTACTTAAACTCTAATTCCTAGTGACCTTGTTTGCTAAATAAACAGATAATGGCATTTATGTGTCAGGTGAATTCAACAAAAGATGTGAAAGTGTTTAGCACACGGTTTACAAATGGAAGATATTCAATTAATATTAGAATCTCTTCCTTTTTCTTCTCAAAGAAGAGATACAAACAAATTGCTATGAAATTTCAAAGGAATTACAATGTTCACTTTTTTAAAATGTTTGAAACCTGAGAGTCCTAAGACATTAAATGACTTGCCTGAAGTCACACGGCTGATGAGAGGCAGAGCAGGGACTGGGTCAGAGCTCTCCCAAATCCTAGATTACTGCTATTACAACCATACTCCCTGGTCTCTACAGCCTCAGAGCTGGGCCTCTGCCTAAAACACCATAGATCTGAGAATCTATCCTGCTATCCAATCAGAAAGGCAGTGCTTTTGTAAGAGAGACAGAGGCCAGAAGGTTTCCTTAGATCCTCCCCTGGGAGGGTACTGCCATCTTCAAAGGAGATCCCTGAGGACATTGCTGAAATTTTAATTCAAGCAAAATTATAAGTTTATTTGCCCTCTGCATGGCTCACGTAAAACTACTTAGTATTCTCATGACATGAATTGGGGAACCTTGGAATTCATATAAAATGTGTTTATCATTTTGCATAATGAAATGTGTCAACCTCCATGGAAATTAAAGCAGCTAATCATCTCTTATCAATGACAGTCAAACGCCATCACACCTCCACTGAATGTCAGTTCTGTTCAGGTCTGTCATGGACCCATATAACTTTGATCTGACAGCAGGCAGTCACGTAGGTTTCAAGGAAAGAGATAGGAAAAGGTTTCCACTGACTGAGCTGTGGCTTGTAACCAACTGGCAATCAAAATGCACACTACACCAGATGACACAACCAAGGCTCTCATTGTAAGAAAACAAATAAACCACACAAGAAAAGACGATCATTTTCTACATGACAGCTCCTCACAGATCGTCACCAAAGGTATACTTGCTGGATGGTGTAGGAACTGGGATATTCACTGCCTACCTAACAGCTTAGTGTGTCTTCTAATACCAAAACTGAAAGTGGTAACTAGCGATGGGCAACAATAAATAAGTCATAAAACCTCTTGGCAAAATATTCAGCATTTTCCAGGTTTGGCTTAAATTCTCAGAAATGCTTACATTGTGCTTCTGGTTACTCTGTGATGATTAAGTAACTAAGATCTAAAGAAGCTAAGTAATAGGTCTTTGTTAATTCAGTCAACCCAGGGACAAGGGGCTGATTGGGTGCCAGGTATTATGTGTTGGTTCAGGGAAAGCAGATGAATAAACCACCATCTCCATCCTAATGAAACCCATCTTCTGAGACATCAACAAACAAAACTACAGTATTCTAAAGCTCTGTTAAGGAGGCAGTTACAGTATATCAGTCATAGTAATCAATCACCTAAATCATTTATTAAAGCTATTGGTCAAACAAATATAGAACAAAACAAAGCAAAAAAAAAAAATGTAAATGGAGATTTTGGCTAAATCACCAAAGCAATAATCTTTTGTACTGAAAGAAAAACCAACTTTTAAAAATATTGTCTATTAAGTACTGAGGCAGGGATTACTCCCAAATCCTAATCCCTGGTATCGTAGTTTTCTCAACACTTTCCTACCTATTATCTCTCTTAATCCTCATGTGTAGAGTATTTTTAAAAATTCTATAACCCACTCCAGTACTCTTGCCTGGAAAATCCTATGGATAGAGGAGTCTGGCAGGCTACAGTCCACAAGGTTGCAGAGTCGGACACAACTGAGAGCATAGCACATAACTCACAGTTACAGAACTGAAGCAGATAGAAATGAAGGGATTGGTACAAGGTGATGGACAAAAGCAATGGGAAAGCTAAAGCTGGATGCAGGTATCTGAGAGGCAGGGTTTTTTTTCCAGTACTTCACAGGATGAGCTGCTTCATGTCACGTAGAAGCACACAGTAACAAAGCTACTCTCAGCATCGACACTTTTTAAATCGGGGTGTAGCTGCTTTACAATGTTATGTCAGTTTCTGCAGAATGACAAAGTGCATCTGCCAAACACACACACACACACACACACCCTCCCTCTCAGAACCCCTCCCCCCACCCCTCTAGATCACCGCAGGACACCGAGCTCTGCTCCCTGTTCTACACAGCAAGCTCCCCCTAGCCGTGTATCTGTTTTATACATGGTAGTGCATATATGTCAATCCCAGTCTCCCAATTCATCCCACCCCCTTTCCCCAACCTTGTGTCTACTTGTTCGTTCTCTACGCCTGCATTTCTATTCCCACTTTGCAAATAGGTTCATCTGTACCATTCTTTCTAGATTCCACATATATACATTAATATATGATAGTTGTTTTTCTCTTTCTGACTTTCTTCACCCTGCATGACAGACACTAGGTTCACCCACGTCTCTACAAATGACCCAACTGTGCTCCTTTTGCTGGCTGAATAACATAAAGAATCTGCCTGTAATGCAGGAGACCCTGGAGTTTGATCCTTGGGTTGGTTAGATCCCTTGGAGGAGAAAATGGCAACCCACTCCAGGATTCTTGCTTGAGAAACCCCATGGACAGAGGAGCCTGGCGGGCTATAGTCCACAGGGTCACAGAGAGACATGACTGAGCGACTGAACACACACACACACACACACGGACACACACTATTCCATTGTATACATGTACCACATATTCTTTATCCATTCATCTGTTGTTGGACATTTAGTTTGCTTTCACGTAATGCCTGTTGTAAATAGTGCTGCAATGAACCTACATTTAGCAATGCCTCATCCTAGGCTGCTTCCACTATAGACTGGTTCTTACTTATGGTTTGATCCTTAGTAACTTGTTTAAATATAAACTGTGCTCTTTTTCAAGGGCTTTAGTATCTTCTTCTAAACACAGTTGAGTGGTTAAGAGTTTGGACTAGGGAATCCCAAACCTGATGCTGAATAGGGTTATTGACATTACCTGGGTAGTTTAAACTCTGAATTTTTTCCTCATCTGTAAAATGGGATAATGATGCTTGCCTCATAGGCTATTTATGGCACATATTAGGTGAAATAATGCACATTAAGTGCCTGGCATAATCCTTGGTAATAGCAGATTTTAGATTTAATAGCTATTTATTAAACAATAGGGTCAGTGACAGCTTAGTAGCTCACACTCACCCAGGGACTCAGAAAGGCCATACTTTCAAAACCCCATCTCATAACCTTTATTCCAAAGAGATGCTAAAACATAAGCTCTGTGCTATATAGTACTAGTGGGAGGCTCTGTGCAATCTACAGACTCATAACAATATTATTACCAAGACCGCTCCATTAACTAAAAGACGCTTGCCACGTTTATGAATGTCTTAAGTAAAAATGCTTCATTGGCTTAAACAGAAAGAAAAGACTATCAGTTTACTTTACATGAGAGCTTTGGGTTGGCACTAAATATATACATTTTCCAGGTTAGTAGATCAAAGCAGATATTATGATTCCTGCAATATTCTTTCTTCTCTCTTTGTGTCTGTCTACTTCTTTCTCTCTCTTTGTCATGTACCAGTGTGTCTGCATATACACATTAACTACTTGCTTTTAAGCTACCTACAAGGACTGAGTGTAGAGATTAGATTCAGTTGTGTTTGTGTGCTTAATCGCTCAGTTGTGTCCAACTCTGTGACCCCATGGACTGTAGCCCACAAGGCCCCTCTGTCCATGTAGCTGCTGCTGCTGCTGCTGCTGCTGCTGCTAAGTCACTTCAGTCATGTCCGACTCTGTGCGACCCCATAGACGGCAGCCCACCAGGCTCTCCCGTCCCTGGGATTCTCCAGGCAAGAACACTGGAGTGGGTTGCCATTTCCTTCTCCAATGCATGAAAGTGAAAAGTGAAAGTGAAGTCGCTCAGTCATGTCCAACTCTTAGCGACCCCATGGACTGTAGCCTACCAGGCTCCTCCATCCATGGGATTTTCCAGGCAAGAGTACTGGAGTGGGTTGCCATTGCCTTCTCCGTCTGTCCATGTCTCCTCAGTCTAAATTCAATCTCTTCCTCCTGAAACTATGTTATCATGGGCAAAACTATTCATTTATCCATTAATTCATTTAAAATAATTAGCTGATGACCTACTATATGCCAAGCCTTGTCACTTTTTCTGGGATACAAAGATGAGTAAGATAGACGAGGTCACTGTCCTCAAGGAGATTAAATTTTAGGAGAAAAGACACAACATACAGATAAAAAAAATAACATCAAATAGTGATAAAGAACATAAACATGGTTATGTGATAGACTGATTTGGAGAGGGACTACGAGGTTGAGTGGTTTTAATAAAACCTCTTTGCAGAGGTGATTTTTTGAGAGAAAGCTAAAGGATGAGAAGGAGCCAGTCATGGAGTGTACTGGAGGAAGAGCACTCTGCTCCAAGTCTTAGCTCTCCCCTAGTTTGGGCTTGGGAGAGAGAACTGACAGCTTTCCCCCAGGCGTGCAATTAACTCTATTCACACACAGTGATGTCTTAGCCAGGGTTATTTGGTCACAAAGATAAAAAAAAGCAAACACATGGATATAATTAAGTTAAGGGGAAAAGGAATTTATTGCTAGAAAATTGGGCAGCTTAAAGAATTGATGCAACTTTGGAAAACTAGGTTCAGACATGGACAAAAAACAATAAAGCCCCTACCGGTATGAATAAAAGGAACAGCTTAATGTCTCTGTCAGAGTATTTCCCATCTTTGCATTCATTCCAGTCTGGCCAGGAACTGTGATCCAGCTTGGTTCACCGAAGGAGACTGCCCGAGACAGCTTAGGGCGCCTACATTTGCAGCCCCAGAGCATCAAAGAAGTAGCCTTGTCCATCTGAATTGAGGAGATTAGGCGAAAGCCATATGAAGATCTCAATTCTCACATACTTTAATAAGACTCAAGGTCCAGGGTATATTAGAACTGGAAAATCTATCAGGTTTTCCATAATTAGAAAGCTAACAAACTACATCACAACCTACTGCAAGTGTTGAAAACATGTCCCATGCTAACCAACTTTTCCAGGCAGACCTAAGCTTGCCCAAAAGTAGATTAAAGGCCCTATTCCAGGATTCAGATAATATTACAAACAGCAATTCACAAATACATTCTGAAAGACGTACAGTAAATCTCGATTGATTATGATACTGATTATCCATTAAATTCAGCTCATTTGACTTCACACAATGGACTTTTTGGTGAGTGCACCTATCTCCCCTTCCCCAACCCAGTTCCCTTTCTTATTTGCTCCAGAGGAGGTTCTCAGTAGAAGCTACTACTACTGGGGTATAGACATAATGTTTCCAGCTTTCACACTTCTTACCATCCAACTACTCCAATATGGAAATCCCCATTTGTAAAATTTATATTTTAAAGTGTTTAATTAGGAAACACTCAACATATACATATAAAACAACCACTTATTAGGTAAATTCAGAAATGTTTATAAGAAATGGTAAGATATATAGGATTGGAGAGCAGGCAGGGGAAGTTGGACACAGCTAGTAATAGTTGAAACTGAGTAATGGGGAAAAAGGAGTTCAATATGCAACTTGTTTCTCTTTTTTGCATGCACTGTTGCTTTTAACTCCTCATCTATGAAATTGGGATAAGAATGTTTTGCTTATGTCCTGGGCATTTTGTGAGAAACAAGTACATAGAGGTTTTTGTACACTTTCAGTTCAAAATGTTAGGATTTTATTATCTGTAATGAAAAAAACTGGACGAATACTCTCTAAATTATATTTTAGTTCCAAAATTGTCTTCAATGATATAAGTACCTTATCAAGTCACCATATGAATGATCTGTTAATAAGAAATAAATGAAACAGTGGAAGAACCACTAGAATAAGGGAGGAGGTCTTCTTTTTAAAGTTTAAATATACTGATTCTCAGGAGACCTTATTTCAGATCCTGCTTTTTGCCCTGACCCAAATTTAGGAACCCAGGAAATCTGCCTTGCCTTGAGATTTCCTGATCTGTAAAATGAAGGCACTGAATTACCCATTTTAGACTATTTTCTTAAAATTCCCTGAACATTTTCTAGTGTTGTTTCTTTCTTTTCTTTATTATAAAGGTCCATATGTTATCCACCCCTCTAAGGATCTTCCTCTTAAAAATGGAAAGCACAGGTGTGGGTAAACATGTAAAGGGGAGAAAGGGAGAACAAAACCCCTAACTCAAGGAAAAACAGAAAAGTTAAGACCTTAGGAGGAATCCTCTGTGGGGAAGAAGGTCAGGGATAAGTGCCTAACTGGAATGGTTGGGAAAGAAAAGAGCAGAGAACTGAACTATGCAGAGTGGAACAGAACAGATTCTCCCATAATACACTCTAAAGATCTTCCTGGAAGTGGTGGTTCCAATAACGACTTGAAGAACACGAGTGTTAGTGGTATAGAGCAGAGAGATAATTGGTTGGAAAAGGAGGGCCAAGTGGAACATAATTGCCTAGGGAAGAGGCCTTTTGCAGTGGTCACTTTTTGATATAGAGAACTGCTCAAAGATAAGCAAACAGCTTCATTCATCTCCAAATACCTCATAAAGTTTTACAGGGTTGTCTTAGGATGAAATGAGTTAATATGTGCACAGGGTCTAACAGTGAGTACAGCAGAGTAAACACATAATAAATGTCCCTGAATTTAATTTTGGAGAAGACAGGTTAGTGAGTAAAGAGTGGAACAAATGGATGACAATTATCAGCAGCAGGGGAAGTGAATGTCGCAGCTGACTTTTCGCTAACACACCCTGCTCTCTGGGATGTGTAGGCTCCCTATTGGAAGGGCAATCAGCCTGTGTGCTTCTTAGGACAAAGTGTCTTGGCTTTCCTTAGAGAATGTCACAGATATTTTCATGGGAACAAATAAGTTGAGAGACCTTTGTGGCCAAGTCGTCCTCAACTCCAACTAAGCAATTTATCTTTGCCACGTGTTCTAGATTTAGGGCCAGACTGCCTGATGAGTTAAAGTGACAGATGGGCCTTAAGAAAAGTCTGACTCAGCGGGTTCAACAGTACAGACATTTATCTTAGGACTTTAATAAAAAAAAAACAACCCAGACATACTCAAGAAACAGATCTTGGTGAGGCAACCCGAAATATTATCCCGTAAGCAAAACTGTCATCATAACTTATATTTGTCAGGTATCTTTAAATTCTGAAATTCCTCAATGTTTATTCCTTCTTGACAAACACTCTGTAAGGAGATCACTATATTTTTTCCCATCTAATGCATTCTGATGGCGCTGTTTGATTTCAAAAGTTCTTCATCACTGCAATATGGATATAAATCTTCTCCCAACCTTATTATTAATATTATTGATGAAAATAATAACTAAAACACTGATCAAGAGACACCTCAATTAAATAGAGTTGGGAGACCAGAAGAGGGCGCTTTCACACCTCGTGATGAAAGCAGAGTCGGACAGGAAGCAGAAAGACTCCTTTTCTGTCAAGGATTCAGCCAATGAAAAGCCAAGCACTGTTTACTTACTCTAGGCCTCCCAAGTTCCTTTTCTCCAGTGTAAAAGGGTTCTCTTTCCTTTTTTTGTGCAGGGATTTGCATATAGCTCCTCATGGTTACAGACCCAAAACTGCAAATCTCTGTTGATCCCAAGGAAAATCATCTTTGTTGGGGAAATATCTGACAGTCTATTTGTCTCAGGTCAATACAGCAAAAACAGCTCCTGCCATTTGCTGAGCACTCCCTATATACCAGGCCCTATTCTGGGCCTTATTCTTAGGTCATCTCATTTGGTAATCCTGTGAGGCAGTAGTATTACACCCATGTTAGAGACAAGGAAACCGAAGCTCGGACATGTAAGGTAAAACCCAAGTTCCACACTCCAGTTTGCTTGACACTGAAGGTGCTGGTCTTTCCACTTTCCACTGTCCTCTTCCTCTGCAAATGGTTAGGAAGTTTCAACGATTTAGGTGTTAACTTACCTCAGGGAAATCACAGACACAATTATTTGCTTTCACAAGGCCGAATCCTACCTACTAAATGTTTGGTGTCTCAGAAGCCATTCTGAGAATGATTAATGCTCAATTATTAATGCCATCCCTTTTATTATCAAACACTATTAGGTCTAGATATTTTAGTCCAGGATGTAAAGCCTTATTACTTATTTATCAAAGATACAACTTAAGTCTTACTTTAAAGATAAAGCATGAGATCGTGCTGACCCGATTGCCAACAATTTTTTTCCATCTTCAGGGTTTTTTGTTTTTTCTGTTTTTCTTCTAAAACCTGAACTTGATTAAAATGTAAAATAAAATATTGTGTAATAACTTTTTCTAGGCATTTAAGTCAACCTTTTTAAAAAGGCATTTTTAATACCAAAATCTTCAGAGAGTACTTTGTCAGAAATGTAAGTGATGACCCAAAGGATCATATATAGTAATGGAAGCTGACAGTTTGAGGGGCTTTACCTGAAAAAAAAACAAACATTCAAGATGTTGAGTCTGTGTTTCAGCAACATCTATGGGTCAATTCTAAAATTTCACTGTTCTTAGACTGGGTGAATTATCCATTTACAGGGGAGTACAAATACAACCCTCTCTTCAAAACACACACACATAGAAACAAATGTAACACAAACATTTGTTCTCACTGCTCTGCAATATTACCGAGAGTGTGCTTGCCAGTCAGTGTCATATTCCTTTATATCATATTAGCTGAAATTGCTAGTGGTTTGAAGCACTGTACTCAGATTCAGGAGAACTGGCTCTGTTTGTGTCTTCCTATAGGACAATCTTTCTATACCTCAATTTTGACCATGGTGAAATGATTGTATTAAAACATAGCTTATTTATTTCACATAACAAGTAACATGGACCAATGGAACAGAGGTAAAGGGTCTGCTGGCTTAGGGGAGCAGTCACGGGGATTCTCCCACTCCTGACAGAGCCCACTGAGACATCTGTATAGGTTTTAAACAGAACCAGTGTGTAACAATGACAAACAAGGAAGATATAGTCTTCCTTCCTTGAAACCTGGCATTAAATGAAAAAGCAAAAATCTTTTTAAATTGGTGTAAGATAGCACAGTAGGGCATCTGGTCCCATCACTTCATGGGAAATAGATGGGGAAACAGCGTCAGACTTTATTTTTTGGGTCTCCAAAATCACTGCAGATAGTGATTGCAGCCATGAAATTAAAAGATGCTTACTCCTCGGAAGGAAAGTTATGACCAACCTAGATAGCATATTCAAAAGCAGAGACATTACTTTGCCAACAAGGGTCCAACTAGTCAAGACTATGGTTTTTCCAGTAGTCATGTATGGATGTGAGAGTTGGACTGTGAAGAAAGCTGAGCACTGAAGAATTGATGCTTTTGAACTGTGGTGTTGGAGAAGAAAGATGCTTGAGAGTCCTTTGGACTGAAAGGAGATCCAACCAGTCCATTCTAAAGGAGATCAGTCCTGGGTGTTCTTTGGAAGGAACGATGCTGAAGCTGAAACTCCAGTATTTTGGCCACCTCATGCGAAGAGTTGACTCATTGGAAAAGACCCTGATCCTGGGAGGGATTGGGGGCAAGAGGAGAAGGGGACGACAGAGGATGAGATGGCTGGATGGCATCAAAGAGTCAGACACAACTGAGCGACTGAACTGAACTGAACCGAGGACAGTGTAGGGAATAAGATTTAAGATTTTGTTTTTAAATAAAAAGTAACATTCCACAAGTATATACTGTAAAACAGTCACTGTGTCAAACATTTCCATCCATTCCATGCATAAATGCATATATCCTTTAGGACCATGTTTTTCTCTGGATATAAGCCAAGGAGTGTGATTGTAGGGTCATAGGGTACCTCTGTTTTCAGTTTCTTAAGGAACCTCTATCCTGGTCTCAGAGAAGACATCTACATGTCTCCTGTGAAGAAATGTCTACTTAGACCTTCTGCCCATTTTTCTGTTGGGTTGCTTGTTTCCATATTGAGCTCCTTGTATATTTTGGAGATTAATCCCTTGTCAGTTGCTTCATTTGCAGTTTTCTCCATTCTGAGAAAATGACATGTAACATGTCATTTGTCCTCACAAAATTCCTTATTAGATAGATACTATTCCCCTTTGGTAATCAGGCAATCAGAAAGGTTAAGAATTCAAACCTCATAAAAATCCAAGCATGTCTAAGGCTCCAAGCCTATTAAAAATCATTGCAGCTTTCAAAGAGACATTTAATATTTTTTATTAATTTTTACTGGAATATAGTTGTCTTACAATATTATGTTAGTTTCTGCTGTACAGCAAAGTGAATCTGTTATACACATATTATACCCACTCTTTTTTGGATTCCCTTCATATTTAGGTCTTTGAGTAGAGTTCCCTGTGCTGTATAGTAAGTTCTTATTATTATTACTATTTTATAGTAATTTGATAGGGATTACATTGAAACTTCAGATTCCTTATTTGCAAAATAAGCAAACTAACATCTACCTTGCAGGATTATTGTACGTACTAAATGGGATAAAATATTTCTAGGCTAGTTCCCTACATTTTCTGCAATAAAAACCATAGTTTTTTTATTACTATTTTCTTATCATTATTTAAAGTAGTGATGGAAAATTTGTGAATTATTTTTGGATACCTTATAAATGTTTGTTGAGATTTGGGGAACAAATGCTAAGGGAATTCAGCACCACTAAACCAGCATTACAACAACTCCTAAAGGGACTTCTCGAGGTGGAAAAGCCATGAGCAGACTCAAGAAAATGACTAATGGAGAAGCTCACTGGTAAAGTAGGGTATAAAGTAGGGTAGGAAATCACCTATACACACATATGATATCATAACCAGCAGCCATGAGAAGAGGAGAGATTTAGGGAACAAAAAATGTCTTAGGTAAAGCTGTGGAATAGAATAGAACACTTTATAGTACAACCTGTTATATCTTGGCTTAACTTTCTAAGCAAAGACTGTCAAGGGTTGTGGCAGACAGAAAAATATTCTTCCAAAGATGTCTATCTTCTAATCCTTGGAATTTATGAATATGTTAACTTTCATGGCAAAAGTACCTCTGCAGTCATGATTAAATTAAGGACCCTAAAATGGGAAGATTATCCTGGATTACCTAGGAGCATCCAGTGTAATCTCAGTGTCTTTATATACAGAAAAGGATATGTTTGGACAGAAAGAGAGTCAGAGAGGAATTTAAAGATGCTATGTTTCTGGTTTTAAAGATGGAGTTCAGTTCAGTTCAGTCACTCAGTCATGTCCGACTCTCTGTCCATCACCAGCTCCTAGAACTTACTCAAACTCATGTCCATTGAGTCGGTGATGCCATCCGACCATCTCATCCTCTGTCGTCCCTTTGATGGAGAAAAGGCCACAAATCAAGGAATAAGGTATCCTCTAGAAGCTGGAGGGTTTCCCTGGTGGCTCTGACAGTAAAGAGTCTTCCTGCAATGCAGGAGACCCAGATTCGATCCCTGAGTTGGGAAGCTCCCCTGGAGAAGGGAACAGATACCTGCTCTAGTTCTCTTGCCTGGAGAATTCCATGAACAAGAATGTGGCAAGCCACAGTCTATGGGGTCACAAAGACAAGAAGCTAGAAAATGCAAGGAAACTGACTTCCCCCTAGAGCCTTCAGAAGGAACAGAGCTCTGTGGACACTTTAATTTTATTCCAAAAGACCCATTTGGGACTCTTGAAATTTAGAAACATAAAAAAATGTATATGTATGTTGTTGTAAGCAACAAAGTTTGCGATAACTAGTTACAGCAGTGATGGGTAAGTGTGCTTGATGATGTTGATCTGTCTAAAATCTGAAGGAGAAAAATACCGAGAATCCATTGTAATCTCAAAAACGTCCCAGAGGAAATGATACACCAGCAGACTACTGATGATTATTCTTCTCCCTCAGCCAGTCTATCTTTAGCGTAGATGACAACATAGAGTAACCATGGCTTAAAAGTATCAGTGGTCCATTCCTTAAAGGGGTGGATGTAGGGCTATATTTTAGCAAGGCTTTTCTGCTTTAAAGCCTGTGTTTCTGTCGTTGTCTGAAGCACACAGCCAGGACATGCAACTCTGCAATGCCATGACTCCCAGTCTCTTCTCTCCCAAGGAAAAGAATGGAAACTTTTTCGATGTTCTAGAGAAATCTGTGCTTAGTATTTAAGAGAGGCAGAAGAGTGTACTGTGGGAGCCTACACAACCATTCAAAATGATGTTCAGAAAGGGTTTTTGGTTGCGTGGAAAATACTGATTTTATGATGAGAAGGGGGAAATACAATCTGAAAACTATACCCTTAATGACATATCAGAGATAGCAAATGCACTACAGAAAGATAAATGAAATACACTAATATGTTAACACTAACTGCTTCCGGGTGGTGGGATTGTGGATGACTTCTGTGTGTGTGTGCTCAGTCGCTTCAGTCATGTCCAACTCTTTGTGAGCCTACAGACTGCAGCCTACAAGGCTCTTCTGTCCATGGAATTCTCCAGGTAAGAATCCTGGCATGGGTTGCTATGTCCTCCTCTAGCAGATGTTCCAGACCCAGGGATTGAACCAACATCTCTTGCATCTTCTGCGTTTCAGGCAGATTCTTTACCCATTGAGCCACCTGGGAAGCCCATTTATCTGTGTATGCTTCTCTAATTTCCAAATTTTCTATAATATGCATGTATTATCTTTACAAAATGAAACAAATATAAACTGCAAGAAAATAAGCAAAATAATGAAATCAGGTAAAAAGAAGGTATCAGTGGTCAAAGTCATTCATTTTAATTCCCTTGCTCTAATTCTGGGTTCATTCCATAATCTTATTTATTATAATTTGGCTTCCTAGGTAGACAGTTATACTGTGAAGACTGACTGAATTGCCAACAAAATTTTTTGCTCACTTGGCAGATTTATCCTTCACTTCAGATTGATTAGTTGGCTTCAGATTTCTATTCACTCTTTCACTCATTTATTCAACAAATATTCATTGAGCCTCACTAGTTGTCAGGTACAATACTATTCCAGGTGCAGAAATAAATCAAGTATAGTTCCTCCTGTTACAGTTTTCACAGTCTGATAAGGGGGACGACCTGAAGATGTATAAACAAATCAAGATGGATAAACTAATCAAACTAAACTAATCATTGTGAGTGCTAAGTGAGAGTTGCTCAGTCATGTCCGACTCTTTGTGACCCCATGGACTACACAGTCCATGGAATTCTCCAGACCAGAATACTGGAGTGTGTAGCCTATCCCTTCTCCAGGGGATCTTCCCAACCCAGGTATCAAACCCAAGTCTCCCGCATTGCAGGCGGGTTCTTTACCAACTGAGCTATCGGGGAAGCCCGAAAGTGAAAGTATAAGTGCTAAGTATACTTAGTAAGTACACTTACTAAATACGTTAGTGAAAATATAAATGCTGAGGCAGGAGTAAATACAGGGTATTATCAAAGCACCAAGAGGGTAGCTGATTTAGATTCCTGGAATCTGGCAAGGCTTTGAAGAGAAGCCATGTGTACATTGAGATTAAAAATCTTATTAATTTGGTTGACATGAGTCGATACTTTGAACCTGATCACTCCAGGATGTATTGACAAAACTGAGCTAATGTTTTTACAAAGCTGATGTACTAAATGCTAACAAATAATAAAGTGTAGAATGCTCTGCTGGAACATCCAACCCTTCTGACATTCTGGACATATCATATATGTGTGTGTGTGTACATATATCTATATCTATATCTATATCTGTATATAGATATAGATAGATATAGATATATAGTCTCTTTAAAATATAACATCCCTTTAATGATAATTAGATCTTGCCTTTCCCGTGGTCCTTTCAAGTTCAACTCAAGGCAAAGAGAATTTCGCACTATGTATTCTAGTAGTCAGATCATTTTCTAGCCAGGAAAGAAGACTTCAAAAGAAGTCATTCAACCTTAAAATGTATCCTAAGAAATTGGATGAATTAGCATAGAGTAATGGTTACATTTGGATTTTGCACTAACCCTATTCTCAAATTCAAACCTGATTTATCCTTTACTATAAACAACTATATCTCTTCATATTACTGCTTCAAATAAAAATCATAAGATGTGTTTGGGAGAAGGTAAAGGTATTTTAATACTTTGCTAGAAATGTGTTTGGCTTGTAAAAATCATCCTAGAGCTATAAAAGCAAAACTTTATTAGGTAATTCTTTTGTGATACCAGTTCATGCTTAGCAAACAAAGAGATAATATTTGATTTTTGTAATACAGACACAGACATTCTATTCTCTATAGAGCAGCCAAAAAGATACAGTCCAAAATATAAATTATATCATTGTATTCTCCTACTCAGGCTTACACAATGGCTCAGCAGAGGAAAAAAATCTACCTGCAATGCAGGAGACCCAGGAGAGGCAGCTTTGATCCTTGAGTCAGGAAGATCCCCTGGAGGAGGGCACCCCAATATTCTTGATGGGAAAATCCCATGGATAGGGGAGCCTGGCAGGCTACAATTCATAGATTTGCAAAGAGTCAGACACAACCGATACAACTGAGCAGCAGCAGCAGCCTTCTCCTACTCTTACTTTATTCTGAATGAAACCATGAGTCCTTACTTTGGTTTATAAGATACACGGGAGCTGCTGCCTCATTCATTTTAGCTTCCATGACACCTCTCTGATCTCACTTTCTATCATACTTCTTGTTCAGTGCACCATTCTGGATATTTTGCTGTTTCTTGAACCTAGGAAATGTGGTCTAGCCTCAGGGCCCTTATGCTAGCTGTTTCCTTTCATTTGGTTACTCCATTATATGCACACCTAACTTTATTTTCTTGGGCTTTTGCTTAGATGTCATTCTTAATAGAAGTTTCTTCCCTCATCCTGCTACCTAAAACAGTCTCTCATTGTCATTCTTCCCAGCATCACGTCCCCACATCACCATTTTTTATTATGCTTTTTTCCCCTAGCATTTACCACCGTCTGGTATTATATTATATGCTTATGTGTTTATTGTTAGTCTATTCCACCATAATTAAGTTTGTGCAGAAAGGAGCTTCTGTTTTATTTACCTTAGTGACTTCGTTGGTGCTGGATACAAAGTAGATACTCAGTAAGCATTTATTGTTGACTTAATGTAGGTATACAGACTATATGGACTCTTTCAACACAGCTGACCCTCCTGATACCAATATACAGAAATTTTGGAAAAGTATAAAAACAAATATTTTAAACATAGAGCTTAGCTCAAACTCAAGAACTGAAATTGTCTACATACCAAAATGTAGCAGAAACTTGAAGCCAGGACAATCACCTTATAAGACAACAGTAACATATATATATATATATATCAACTATATAAACCATAATAGCTTGAAACTGGAGTTTTAATATCCACTTGGGCAAAGAAGATGTGTCATGGATTTAAACTTGTGAGCTTTGCTTCTAGAAGGCCTGAATTCTGGCAAAGCTGCTCCTTAGATAAAGAATTTTAAAAATCTCTGAACTTGTCTTAAGGAAGCAACAGGAAAGATGGTCTCTACTTTAAATTAAAATAAAAAGTTGATAGAAATAATCTAAATCTGCAAGCGAAGTCTTCCTGTGGCTGTGTATGACAAACCTACAGTTCCCATGTCATATGAGACTCTTGAGTCAAGAAATTAGTGCAAAAATATGTGGTTCTGAACAAGTGAAAAATTTGAAGTGTTCAGCAGAAGCAATCACACAGTTTTTCTCTAGTGACACTTCCCCAGCTCATGGCAAATGTAGAGACTGTTAAACTGTTCTACCACAGTTGAACTCACAACACTAAATGACAAACTACATGCAGAAGTGCTCTACCAGGAGAAAGAGTCAGCACACATTACAAATGGAAGGATTAACATATGAAGAATTTGGAAAAAAAACTGAATAATTTGGGAGAAAGTATAAAATCTATGTGTTTAAAAATGAGAAGCTAGTGGATGAATTGAACAGATTTTTCATAGCTGAAAAGGGAATTGGTGAATTGAAATTATGCAGAATACAAACTATGAAGAAAAGTGATGGAAGATAAGAAAAAGATTTGGATATGAAGGATAGAAAGAGCAACTCAATTTAAACTACTCAGAAGGAGATGACAGAATGAGGAAGTGGCAATATTGGAAGATTCAATGGTTGGAAATTTTTAAAATTAAGGAAAGACATGAATCTTCATGTTTAAAGAATCTCGGGCTTCCCAGGTGGCTCAGAGGTAAAGAATCCCCCTGCCAATGCAGGAGATGCAGGGATGTGGGTTCATCCCTGAATTAGGATGATCCCCTGGAGATGGAAATGGCAACCCACTCCAGTATTCTTGCTTGGAAAATCCCATGGACAGAGGAGCCTGGCAGATTACAGTCTATAGCGTCACACAAAGAGTTGAACATGACTGAGAGACTGAGCACGTACAATTCCATTCATACCAAATTCTAAGCAACATAAAGAAAAATAAATTCAGATTTAGGCACCTTCTTGTTAAACTGCAGACTGCCAAACACAAAAAGAAACCTTTAAAGACAATTGGAACTTAATCAGAGTTCAGTTACTCTTATTGTGCTTGTCATACAATAATTAGAAACGCTGAGTTAATTAAGGTGAAGCTGCCATTCTGGAAGTCCAAAGAAGTGTTAGATGTCTGGCAAAACTGGAAAGGAAAAGCTAACATTGATGAGTAGCTACTCTGTGCCAGATATTGTCAGATTTTTTTAATAACGTGTATCTAATTTAAGACCCAAGAATCCTTAAAATCATATTAACTACATTTTATTTAAAAAGTGAAAGTGAGTTCAGATATAGGTATCTTGCTCAATCATGATACTGATAAATGAAAGAGTCAGAATTCCTGAGGATTGGTCCCAAATTACACTAAACAGATATAATAACTCAAACCAGAACAGAACAAAACCCCACAGCTATACTACTAACCTGGTTGTGTAATTTTAGAGAAGATATGTAGCTTGTTTTCTCAACCATAAAGTGGAAGTAAAAATAGAACTAACCTCATAGGATTGTTGTAGGGAATATTTATCATATGTGAAAAATATTCAATCTGGCACATATTGAATACTTTTTAAATGCTAGCTATTTGTATTAATTTCAGCTAATGAATTCATTATAGCTAACTAATTAATGAAAGTTAACTATGACAGCAACCTCAGATATGCAGATGACACCACCCTTATGGCAGAAAGTGAAGAGGAACTAAAAAGCCTCTTGATAAAAGTGAAAGAGGAGAGTGAAAAAGTTGGCTTAAAGCTCAACGTTCAGAAAACTAAGATCATGGCATCTGGTCCCATCACTTCATGGGAAATAGATGGGGAAACAGTGGAAACAGTGTCAGACTTTATTTTTGGGGCTCCAAAATCACTGCAGATGGTGATTGCAGCTATGAAATTAAAAGACACTTACTCCTTGGAAGGAAAGTTATGACCAACCTAGATAACATACTCAAAAGCAGAGACATTACTTTGCCAACCAAGGTCCATCTAGTCAAGGCTATGGTTTTTCCAGTAGTAATGTACAGATGTGAGAGTTGAACTGTGAAGAAAGCTGAGCGCCGAAGAATTGATGCTTTTGAACTGTGGTGTTGGAGAAGACTCTTGAGAGTCCCTTGGACTGCAAGGAGATCCAACCAGTCCATTCTGAAGATCAGCCCTGGGTGTTCACTGGAAGGGCTGATGCTGAAGCTGAAACTCCAATACTTTGGCCACCTCATGTGAAAAGTTGACTCATGGGGAAAGACTCTGATGCTGGGAGGGATTGTGGGCAGGAGGAGAAGGGGACAACAGAGGATGAGATGGCTGGATGGCATCACTGACTAGATGGACATGAGTTTGGGTAAACTCCGGGAGTTGGTGATGGACAAGGAGGCCTGGCGTGCTGCGATTCATGGGGTTGCAAAGAGTCGGACACGACTGAGCGACTGAACTGAACTGAACTATGACAGCAGTCACTCATTCTAGGAAGACAACATGTTTTATTCATTTTTTTTATTCTCTGTAACCATACATAACAAGGATTTTGTTACATTGAGTGAATTATTACTAAAGTGCAATAATTTATGTTCACAGTACCGACTATAGAAATATAAAAGAAGGTTAGACTTCGTCTGGTATTCTCTAAGACTGAAACAGCCAAGAAATCCATTTAGAAATTTCCCATCAAATGTGGTAGTTTGCAAAACTTTGAAGAATAAACTAAAGATCTCAGGAAATCTTTTTACATGGAACAGAATCTTCCCTTGAGTTTAGGATTCAATGCCTAAATACTGTACTCCAGAAGGGTAAAAATATGTCTGTTTCTCAGAAGATGTTTTCTGGATTAAAAAAAAAAAAAAGATAACAATATCTATCAAATGGGCTTGATGGGTGTGCCAGGAAAAGCATAATGCATTAAAAGAGGATTATAACGTCTAGCTTGTAGTTTCCTGATGGACAGTGTGAAAACACTCTTTTCACCTAAGTGTGTCATTAAAACATTTTTTTAAGCTATAATGTCATTCTTTCTTGAACCTAATATAGGAATAATCAAATGAAATGAATAAATGTATGGATAATAAAAATGAACACAATCTTTGGAATGCTTGCCATACTTTTGCTTTGGACTCCGGATTGAAAAAATTCCTCCTTCGGGAACTATTGAAAATTACTTCAGATCATATCAGAATTTGTATACATTTTGTCTCTCCTACAGCATTTGCAATAACGCCAGTATGTAGTAGGTTCCAAAGAAATCTTTATTAAGTGTTAATTAGATAACTTAGATTGACAGCTACTGAAGTGCCAACTAGTATGCTAATAGCCAAGGATGTCAGGACTTAAATAGCCCAGTGCTTATATAAATGCTTCCATCAACAACAGTCTTCAATCCTAAGTAACCACTGAAGGGTATGCGTGGTCTCTCCCGATGCCAGTCACCAATGACTGGCTATTTACATATTCCCAAAGTGCCCTAATAATAAAAACCATCTGAGATGCATGATAAAAATGCAGTTCGGCCCCTGCCTAGAAATTCTGATATATGTGTGTGTGTGTGTGTGTGTGTGTGTGTGTGTTAGTCACTCAGTCGTGTCCAACTCTTCATGACCCCATGGACTGTAAGCTGCCAGGCTCCTCTATCCATGGGATTCTCCAGGCAAGAGGACTGGAATGGGTTCCCTCTTCCTTCTTCAGGGGATCTTCCTGACCTAGGAATTGAACCCAGGCTCCTCCCCTGCAGGCAGATTTTTTACCATCTGAGCCACCAGGAAAGCATGTAAATTCTGGTTCTGTAAATCTAAATGGACTCAGGTTTGTAGATTTTTTTTTTAAAGAATGGTTTTTATGATTAGATAATAATTGGTTTAAAAAAAAACTAAACTAAAACTATTTTAATCCTCACAGCAACCTTTTGAGGTAAGTGAGGTGAATTTGTTGAGACTTAGAACCATTTTGTGACATGTTCAAGGTCAACCATCTAGCAAAGGACAAAACTAGGATTCAAAATTAATGCTGCATTCCCCAAAGCCAGCAAGTCTACTGCTCAGCTCTCTCTGCCAAGGCAGGCAAAAGGCTTTCTATTACTGCTGTTCCTCCAACTTGAAGAAGCCAGGGATGCCCTCGAACTAGGCCCCTGGATACAGAGAGGTCAGTTTCCAACCAACTTAACTGGGACCAGGACACATACTGTGTATTGGAGTCAGAGCACAAGTGGATCTGGTTTGGTTTAAACCCTGATCCAGTCTGACAAGAAAAAAAAAAAAAAAGAGTCAGCTGTTTGGGGGGTCTCTGCCTTTGCCCCCCTTAGCGCACAGGCAAGCTCTATTTTCAGCCAAGGAAACCAGAGGTCCTTCTTACATTCTTACATATGGGCAACAGGCCAGGTAGCATTTCCGAAGGCAATAGGCTTGTCTTAGTAAAGGCACAGAGACAGCGCTGCCTGTGACCTCCTGGTAGGAGCACCATTGTACCTTTTGTGTCACGCAGAGGTGTTTTTCAGCTTTTCTGCCTGAGAACTTCGGTCTGTTCTCAGATTTCTGAGTAAACAATGTCAATATTTACTAAGAACTTCCAGGTGCATGGAGAACATTGTGAGCAAAGCAGATCCAACCGTTAGGTTGCTGAGTCTTAAAAACATCAGGTTTGAGAGACTGTGAGAGGGGAACAGACTGCTCTGTCCTGTGAGCTTCCCCTTTATTTACCTTGTTTATGTGTTTTTCTTCTGCACTTGATTTTGCTCACCTTTAGAACGAGGATTGTTTGTCATTTATCTTCGGATTTCTAGGGGTTTGCACAGGGCAGAACATAATGAATGTACAAGATGTTTTTTATTATGAATTGTGAAGGAATTTAACTATGTGATCTTAAGTGAAGAGCTTAATCTCATTTCTGAAAGATGTAAGTAATAATAACTGGCCACCTAGTTCACAAGGTGGTACTAATGAAAGGAGACATATGAGAACACTTTGTAAACCACATATGAAGACAAGGCAGATGGATTATGTCCCGTCATTATCCAACCCAGTGGATGGTATTACCACAGAGTAAGTACTCAATGTCTGACAAGGAACTTGAACCTTAATTTACCATGAGCAGCACGGTGCTCAATTTCACTAAATTCTCACTTCAACCCCATAAAATAAAGATACTGTATGTGTGTGTGTGTGTGTGTGTGCGCGCTCAGTTGCTCAGTCATGTCCAACTTTTGGTGTCCCCATGGACTGTAGCGCATCAGGCTTCACTGTCTTTGGGATTTTTCCCAAAAAGAATACTGGAATGGGTTGCCATTTCCTTCTCCAGGGATCTCCTGATTCAGAGATCAACAAGTCCAAGCTCTTCCGTAACTTGCTATAGGTGACCTTGGGAAACTCATTGATCTTTTAAAAGTCTAGATAGATCAATGATTTTCCCAAGGTCACCTATAGCAAGTTATGGAAGAGCTTGGACTGACCATGTGGGTATCATGTCAAAGTTTTGGTCCTTAACAATTAATAAGCAAGAATGAATGGGGGGCAGTAAAAGAGAAGAGGGCGGAACAAAATTTAACACAGAGAATTATAACTAAGGTAATGAATGCTAACACATAGGCAGCATAGAGAAGATATCAAACAATATTCCTGGGCATAATATATTTTTAAATCTAAGATATTTTTTAAAAATAAACATTCATGGCCTCAATACAGTCTCCTTGGGAAAACAACAAGCAAACAAGCTCTGTAATCAGTTCCTTCAACAAATGTTACTACTAAAGCATGATGAGTATGTTGAAAGCTCTTGAAGCTGTCAGCATCTGCTTTGCTGGGGCTCATTGCATCTGATCATTTATTTGACAGAGGAACAGCTCCAGCTTCTGCAGTTTTCCTTAAATTGCTGAGATTTTTCCCCCCAATTAAATCACCCAGTGACAGCAGCAATTCTATTAGGCTACTTTCTTAACTCGGTCACAACGCAGAAAGATAACAAGGCAAGGCATGCAACAATATAAACCTAGTTAAGAACCATCACTCAGTGGCTTCAGATCCAAATCAAGGCTATGAAATACAGGATGACATGAGATGCTGAAATGAAAAATAACAACCATGTTTCTCGGAGGCTCAGGCATTATTACACAGCCACATTTTATATAACAGTCAGCTCAGAGGATTAGTAAAACACAGGCTGCAAAACCTGGAAACCCTCCTACCCACATTAAGTTAATTGAGTTGGAGACATCCAATTCATCACATTTGCAGCCTGATTTATAAGCAACTCACCCTGCCCTAGAGCAGAAAGTGAAATGTTATAAGCTAGCTATTCTTAAAATTTCAAGCCCAGCAACTCTGAACCTGTCAATATCTTAAAGGGAGAGAGAAAAGGAAGACTCTAATTCAAGCACACTTCTGTGACCCTGATGAAAAAATAAATACCCAGTGCACATTTTATGACTGACATTTCCATAAAGAGTTGAGCCACGAATAGGAAACCCTCTGTGCCTGAATCCTATAGAAAGTGCATCTTCATTTTAGCAAGTTGATGGGGGTAATTTAAAGTCAGTTCTTTGCTGGGATGCAACTTCCATGCAGCATAAAGAAAATAATCTTATGACAGTTAAAAACCCAAATTCAGAGAGGCAAGATATTATAGCTCTTGGCTTTCAGGGCTGGGGAAAGCTTATGATACCAACTAATGAACACAGAAAACTGCCTCATACGTCAAAAACACTGGAAGGAATGGGAACAGAAGCATAAGTCTGGCATTTCAAACACTCTCTTGAAGCAAATGGGTTGTCTCACACCTTCTGCTGGTCCGGGGGAAGCTGTCGATCTCTGTTACTGAGAGCCTTCGTGGAATCAGGGGTGCCTCACTGATCAAAATCAGTTGCCTTCTATCTTTCCTGACATGTAAAAAAGATTTCTTCTCGAGGACAAGCATTTCTAAAAGGATGGAAGGAAACTTGAAATTCATTCCAACCAGAAATTCTTAACTTTGAGTCTGTGGTTCTGAGAGAGTCCATAGATGGGCTTTAAGTGATCCACCCTCTAAGTAATCATCCTTGAAATTTTATGCAAAAATTGTGTGGTATATATAAATTGCTGTGAAAGTGAAAGTGCTGTACTCAATATGCCAGCAAATCTGGAAAACTCAGAAGTGGCCACAGGACTGGAAAAGGTCAGTTTTCATTCCAATCCCAAAGAAAGGCAATGCTAAAGAATGTTCAAACTACTGCACAATTGCACTCATCTCACATGCTAGCAAAGTAAGGCTCAAAATTCTCCAAGCCAGGCTTCAACAGTACATGAACCATGAACTTCCAGATGTTCAAGCTAGATTTACAAAGGCAGAGGAACCAGAGTTCAAATTGCCAATATCCGCTGGATCATCAAGAAAGCAAGAGAGTTCCAGAAAAACATCTATTTCTGCTTTATTGAATACACCAAAGCCTTTGACTGTGTGGATCACAACAAACTGGAAAATTCTTAAGAGATGGGAATACCAGATCACCTGACCTGCCTCCTGAGAAATCTTTATGCAGGTCAAGAAGCAATAGTTAGAACTAGACATGGAACAACAGACTGGTTCCAAATCGGGAAAGGAGTATGTCAAGGCTGTATATTGTCACCCTGCTTATTTAACTTATATGCAGAGTACATTATGTGAAATGCCAGGCTGGATGAAGCACAAGCTGGAATCAAGATGGCCAGGAGAAACATCAATAACCTCAGATACACAGATGACGCCACCCTTATTGCAGAAAGCAAAGAAGAACTAAAGAGCCTCTTGATGAAAGTGAAAGAGGAAAGTAAAAAAGTTGGCTTAAAACTCAACATTCAGAAAACTAAGATCATGGCATCCAGTCCCATCACTTCATGGCAAATAGATGGAGAAACAATGGAAACAGTGAGAGAATTTATTTTTGGGGGCTCCAAAATCACTGCAAATGGTGACTGTGGCCATGAAATTAAAAGATGCTTGCTTCTTGGAAGAAAAGCTATGACCAACCTAGATTGCATATTAAAAAGCAGAGATATTACTTTGTCAACAAAGGTCCGTCTAGTCAAAGCTATGGGTTTTTTTCCAGTAGCCATGTATGGCTGCGAGAGTTGGACTATAAAGAAAGCTGAGCACTGAAGAACTGATGCTTTTAAACTCTGGCGTTGGAGAAGACTCCTGAGAGTCCCTTGGACTGAAGGGAGATCCAACCAGTCCCTCCTAAAGGAAATCAGTCCTGAATATTCATTGGAAGGACTGATGCTGAAGCTGAAACTCCAATACTTTGGCCACCTGATGTGAAGAACCAACTTACTGGAAAAGACCCTGATGCTGGGAAATATTGAAGGTGAGAGAAGGGGACAACAGAGGAAGAGATGGTTGGATGGCATCGCTGACATGATGGACATGAGTTTGAGTAGGCTCCAGGAGTGGGTGATGGATAGGGAAGCCTGGCGTGCTGTAGTCCATGGGGTTGCAAGGAGTAGGACACAACTGAGTGACTAAACTGACTGATGAATTGTTGTAGTTTAGTAAGAAAAGGACTCTTTTTTGTTTTGTTTTTGTAATTAATTTCTCAAAAAGGCTTATGAATTTGAAACGGTTAAAAACACTGTTGTCCAACATCCTATCTCATATCTGAATCATCTCTACAATATTTTATTGAGGATTTTCTAGCCTCTGTTTGAATACCTTCAGTGACAAGAAGTTCACTATCATATGAGGCAGCCCGTTCTACCTTCAGACTGCTTGATTGAAATAAACAAATAAGTTACATAGACTTTGTCTTCTTATTGTTTACTCTAGAGGTCACAGGGCCTAGAGAAATTATAGAGAATGGTCACTTGTGATAAACAATTCAAAGCCAGAAACAGCCATGTCCTCTAAGCTGAGTCTCTTCTCCAGGGATCACATCACTCATGCTTTTGATGTTTCCATTTGAGATGATTTTAATCCCCTCACTGGACTATTTGCCCCTCTCTGGCAGCACTCCAATTTGCTGCCCTTCTCCCTGAAATATGCTTCTGAGATCCTAATGCCACACTCTGGAACAGTGCAGAATTATCTCTCTTTGTTCTTGATATAACAATTCCATTACTGTGGCTGAAAATTGCATTGCCTTTTTCAAGAGCCCCATATACAGACAACTCTGACCCCCTCAAGCTCCGTTTTCTTTATTGTGTGTTGCTCATTTGTTCCCCACTGATTATTCTAAAAAAAAAAAAAAAAGTAGAAAAGAGAAGGGAAAGGAAAAGAGAGACTAAAGAAACATGAAGGGAAAGTGGAGGTAGCCATAGGAACATGGCAGGGAGCTGGAGACAGGGCTTTAAGCACTGGGAGTAAAATTCAAGCTGACCAACAACCATTTCTCAGTCTTTATAACTATGCTAAATGTGTTTAGCACTATCCTCAGTGTACAAATGTGGAAACTAGAGTTCACAGTGAAAGTGCAAGTCACTCAGTCGTGTCCAACTCTTTGCGACCCCATGGAGTATACAGTCAATGGAGTTCTCCAGGCCAGAACACTGGAGTGGGTGGCCTTTCCCTTCTCTAGGGGATCTGCCCAACCCAGGGGTCGAACCCAGTTCTCCCACATTGCAGGTGGATTCTTTACCAGCTGAGCCACCAGGGAAGCCCAGAGTTCACAGAGGCTCAGTGATTTCTCAAACAGCATACTTCTGATGCCCAAACACACCGCCCAGCAGCTCTGGTAAAGTACCTGATAAGATAGTATTGCCACTGCCTAGGCTGGTCTTTTAGATATGGCTTCTTTAACATTTGTTTTTAAAGAGCTATTTCATCAGCAGTTACACAAATATTCGAAGCTATCTCTGAGGTAACGAATGAAGAGGCAGATGCTATTCTTATTGAATCAAACTAATACGGGTGATTTAACTGGAGAGATTGAAGGTGAGAGAGATTTTTATGCATTTTCAACAACCTCAGCCTGGCCCTTTGAGAAAGCTGAAAATTGGCATCAACAAATACAAAGTTAGTGATAACAATTTATAGCAACATTTCCTGGAAATTGGAATAAGTAAACCTCTGTGACCTGCTGAGCAGAACACACCTGCTTCTTTCCTTTTCTTTAGAAATAGAGGAATAAATTCTGGTCTGAGAATCTGGGACCCGAATTCCTGTCTCAGCTTTAGCATTAACTGTGTGTCTGCCCGGCGAAAATCTCACAACCGACCTTACTCGTGGTTTCTTTATATGTAAAATAACAGAGTTAGACTATAGTATTTCACATGTTACTGCTCAGTTCTAAGCTCTCTAGTTCTGTGGGCTTACTGTTGAATTCAGGTCATCTGGCTCCTTAGAGAACTTATTGCCTGGGTCTATGCAGTTCATTCTCTAAGTTGTATCAGGGTCTCAGGTTGTTTGAGGCCCCTATTCTAACTCATATAAATATGCTTAATGTCTAGTGGCAGCTCTGTTTTAATTATTCATAATAGATAAATTAAACTTATTTTAGAAAGTCTATATGCACGTTTTATATCACTTGTTTATAATCAAAAGCTGGTTATATAAATCGTTCTCTGAGAAAATAAACTACCAGTAAAACAACTTATTCAATTCCTTCCCTCATAATGGGTGCGTGCTCGGTTGATTCAGTCGTCTCGCCTGGAAAATCCCATGGCCAGAGGAGCCTGGTGGGCTGCAGTCCATGGGGTCGCGAAGAGTCGGGCACAACTGAGCAACTTCACTTTCACTTTTCACTTTCATGCATTGGAGAAGGAAATGGCAACCCACTCCAGTGTTCTTGCCTGGAGAATCCCAGGGACCGGGGGAGCCTGGTGGGCTGCCGTCTATGGGGTCGCACAGAGTCAGACACAACTGAAGTGACTTAGCAGCAGCATTCTTTGTGACACTATGAACTGCAACCCATCAGGCCCCTCTCTCCGTGGGATTCTCCAGGCAAGGATACTGGAGTGGGTTGCCATGCCCTCTTCCAGGGGGTCTTCCTGACTCAGGGATCGAACCTGCATCTCTGATGTCCCCTTCATTGGCAGGTGGGTTCTTTACCACTAGCGCCACCTGGGAAGCCCTCCCACATAATATGAGAAGATAAAACCAGAACGTTTCTAGAGTACCCGATCTGGAGGTTCAATCACTAGGATTTCAAATTGATTTCTGAAATGACTTCCACATGTGCCCTGTGGCCCACAGGTGGGGCTGGAGGAGACTGTCCTGCACTGGTGCTACAGGCAAAGCAACTTCAAGAAGCGCCTCTAGAATGCATTTTAAATGCACTCACCTGTGACCCCAAATTGGCCACAAGTTCAAACACACTCCATGTTCTGCCAATAAAGAAGGAACAAATCAACTGCTTTCAGTGATTTCGGAGTCAGTTGGCCTGGGAGCGTGGCCTTGGGGTTAAATTCTCTCACTCAACTCTGGCAACTCCTCTGAGAGTTGGGGAAAATCAATTTGACTTTCTCTACCATTCTCTCTTAAGTAAATATTATGAAGCTTCTTTTGTTTATGTCTATAGAGGAATTTAAAAACGGCCTCCTGGAATGCCATTCATACTTAGTAAGGTTATATAAATCCTCAGCTATATAGTTTCTGTTCACTGCATGATTCACATGCATCTTGGTTTCCTTAATGTATTTAAGTTCTTCATAGAGAAAGGCTCTATTTCTTACTTCCTTTACCATCTCTCGTTGTGTTGAGTAAAGTTCTAGCAATACACGTGACAATCATTCAGTAAACACTGTGCCATCATGGAGTTCAAGACTGCAGTTTCCAATGTTAGTGTGTGACAAAGTCACCTGGAGGGGAAATAAAAATTCAGAGCCCAGGATTGGTGAAGTGCTATGGAACTGGGCCTCTGTGACTCTGATATGCAATCAAGTTTCACAACTTCCGGTTTAAGTGTCTCAACTGGTAATGGCAGCAACAACAGACACTAGACAGAGAAAACAGCAGAGCAATAGTTAATACTATAAAGTGTTCAAATTTCAGGCTCGGCCACTTCTGACCAATGTGTTTTTAGGAAATGATTTAACTTTTCTGGGCTTAAGGTTTTCTTCCCTACTTACCCACCTTCTGTACTACAGGAAAACTGGACCAGATCAGTGGCTTCCTGGCTTTCTTGACCTTGATTACAGTCAGAAATATACATTGTGAGCCAGAACACATCCACGTTAAACTGAAGCACAGGTTTCTACTTTTGATGTACTCTCATATTTCCTATTGTTCTTTTATTCTAGTCTAAAATTACAAAATAAATTGATTTCGCATTTGATAGTAAGTCAGTTGCAGTTTGAAAATCTTTGACTTGATGATTTCTACTATCCCCTTCAGTTTTACAATTATATGGTTCTCATTTGCTGGTGAATAATTTAGCACCGTGACCAAGAGTGAGGGGTCTGATGTCAGACTAGCCACACTCATACCCCAGATTTAAGAAGAACTAAATGTGTAACCTTAGAAAAGCTTTTCTACCTTCTGAGCACCCACTTTCCTTGTCCATAAAGTGGGAATAAGAAGAAAACCTATCTTACAGGGTGGCTTAGTGAAATAACCCAATGCATGCAAAGCATTTAGAACAGTGCCAGCATATATCAGGAATTCAATAAATACTATACTGTATATTGTTATTATTTCTCCTAAAACAAACTCTATACAGAAAATTTGGTGAGCAAATATAAAAAGTGAGCAAACATGAAAAGAAAAATTCACAAAACTGAATTTTAGACCTTAGCAGCTGCTTCATAGGACACTCCCCTCCACTGCCCCTGCCAAAGTAACTTAGTAGTTTTGTTGAAGAAATATAAATGGACAAACACAAACCATTGATACAAGCAAAATCTCCTTGTTAAAAAAAAGCCCAGGTAACACACACTTGATTTCAACAACAACAAAATTGTATCACACAAAATCATGCTAAAGTTATCCCTTCCAGTTCAAAGAAGTGCTTCGAACTGTATTTCAATTCAATTCAGTTCAGTTCAGTCGCTCAGTCATGTCTGACTCTTTGTGACCCCATGAATTGCAGCACTCCAGGCCTCCCTGTCCATCACCAACTCCCAGAGTTCACTCAAATGCACGTCCATCGAGTCAGTGATGCCAGAATTAGTGAATTCTGATTATAAATACATTGCCAGACATAAAACAAAAACTGTTTCCATTTTCATGGGTTAATAATATTCTCCAAACTTTTAATATAGCTAATGTGTGAATTCAATAAAGGCATTATATATCTCTATTTTATTGCCCAACAGTTGCTAGGTATGCACTTGTTACTATGAAGCAATGCTTTTTAATTTTTAAGCAGTGCTTCCCACCAACTAGCTCCCTTGAAAGATTGATTATAACGTTCTAACATCCTCCAAAGCTAGCCACAAAGCAGAGTATGTTTCTTAATGCTTCAGCAAAGTTTTGTTTGGATCAGTCAAAACCTGGCTGTGTTCCCAACTTATTTGCTATACTTTATTTGAACTAGCCAAAGGGACATTCACTTGCACAGGAAAGACAACAATTTTGAATGATACACCTTTGCTTAGCTGAGATGGGGGTATTCTGTAGTATAAAACCATTCTCTTAAAGACAGCACAAGGGAAAATATAACAGGAGTTCATCTCTACTGAGAGTTCAAAGAGTTGATTAACCTTAAATTTAGATCTCTTCTTATATACACATACATTTTCTACTTTATAAATGAAAAAGAATTATCATTTACTGAACACCTACTAGGTGCCAAGTCCTATTCTAAAGACTTGCCACGTATTATCTTAAGTAAGTCCTACAATAATCCTGTGAGTTCCATGTTATTATTTACCATAGGAGAGAAGCCAATAGGTTTGCTAAAGGACACAGCTAGAAATAAAGAGAGCCAGAATTTGAGCCCAAGGAAGTCTGCTTTCCCCTGTACATTATTGCTTTTCTGGATTAGCTGGGGAAGAGTTTAAAACAAAAAAAATCTAAAACTCAGTGGATATCAACAATTATTTATGAATAAATGCATGAGATGTGGAATAATGTATAGACACACACACACACACACACACACACACACACACACACACACATATATGGGCTTCCCTGGTGGCACAGATGGTAAAGAATCTGCCTGAAATCCAGGAGACCCAGGTTCAATCCCTGGGTCGGGAAGATCCCCTGGAGAAGGAAATGGTAATCCACTCCAGTATCCTTGCTGGGAAACTCCATGGACAGAAGAGGCTGGCGAGCTATAGTCCATGGGGTTGCAAAGACTTGGACATGACTGAGAGACTTTTACTTCACTTCACATATACATATATATATATATGTGTGTGTGTGTGTGTGTGTGTACTAATAAAAACTACTGAAAACATGCTTACTAAAAGGTTACAACTTGGAATTTCTTTAAAGGGGGAGGAGTGTAGGAGTTACACATTGTTTTAGAGCAATAATAACCACAGCATCATTACCAACAGATATAATAAGCATCCTTTACTGGTGGGCAGCCTCTGTGAGCTTTATGTATATTACTTCTAATTCTTATAGAAAGCCTTGGCAGTAATGAAGCCCTAGTCTTAAGAAGCAGTGTGTTGAGTCTTGAGTTAACCCTTTCAGTTCAGTTCAGTCGCTCAGTCATGTCCGACTCTTCGCAACCCCATGAATCGCAGCACGCCAGGCCTCCCTGTCCATCACCAACTCCCGGAGTTCACCCAGATTCACGTCCATCAAGTCAGTGATGCCATCCAGCCATCTCATCCTCTGTCATCCCCTTCTCCTCCTGCCCCCAATCCCTCCCAGCATCAGAGTCTTTTCCAATGAGTCAACTCTTCGCATGAGGTGGCCAAAGTATTGGAGTTTCAGCTTTAGCATCATTTCTTCCAAAGAAATCCCAGGGCTGATCTCCCTTTAGGAGTAACTAAATCTATAAATAATCACTAATGACATCTAGTTAGGATTGTTCTAAACATTCCTCATTTGAAAAGAAAAAAACTTATTATGCCTTTAATATACCTAACAATCTAGTATTTCTTAGAGAAAAATTCATTATTATTTATCATTAAACAGCTGGGAAAAATAAGAGATTTGGATGTCATTCTCCTGATTTATCTTTCCAAAGCCATGGCGGGGACCCATTAACCCACGGTGGGCTAGTTCCAGTGAACATTTATGAATTGAGAGATACTGTGGTAGGTCCTATGCCCATTTTCTTCTTCCCTTTTTCCAGTTTCTGGCTTAAACACCCAAGATTGTTTGAGGTATGCTATTGGTACACTTCCCAACTAATGATAATTGAAGCAAGAAACGTTTCATTTGCTTAGAGTTTTGATCAGGAGCGTTTGTGCCTGGATTCAATATATGTCTGTCAAGGCCATATTTCACTCACATTTCCTCTCGCCAAGGTTCTGGGCCTGGAACAAAATGCATTTTTCACAAATATGTAAATTTCTGCCAAACCATTCTTAGGCTTTTATTAACTAAGAGCTTCTCAATTTAGCCTCACAAAACTGTACTATTTTCCTCAAGACCAGATGCTTTCTGAACCATCAGGTCAGCTGCTTATACCATCTAGTGGAGAGAGAGAGAAATGAACAAGGTTTACATTTTTGAAAATGTACTAATTTTCTAAAACAGCAAAATCAGCTTAGTTTTCTAACTAGTAATATTAATAAAAGCACTATGGCTAGAAAGGAAAACAAATACATAATTTTCAGCTGATGGTCAGGACCCCATGACTGTTTGAGTCAATATATTTCATAAGCTTCTTTCCTTCCTTCCTCCTTTCCTCCCTTGCCCTTTCTTTCTTTCTCTCTCCCCTTCTGTCTCGTTCTTTCTTACTAAAATCAGAGGCCAATTAAGGTGGGGCTAATGGTAAAGAACACGCCTGCCAATACAGGAGACCATAAGAGATGCAGATTTGATCCCTGGGTTCGATCCCTGAGTTGGAAAGATCCCCTGGAGGAGGGCAAGACAACCCACTCCAGAATTCTTACCTGGAGAACCCATGGACAGAGGAGCCTGGCTAGCTATGGTCCATAGGGTCACAGAGTCAGACACGGCTGAAGCAACTTAGCATTCATACATGCACAACAAGTATTAACCAGTCCATCCTAAAGGAAATCAAGCCTGAATATTCATTGGAAGGACTGATGCTGAAGCTAAAGC
Source organism: Bubalus bubalis (assembly GCF_019923935.1). Taxonomy (NCBI): domain Eukaryota; kingdom Metazoa; phylum Chordata; class Mammalia; order Artiodactyla; family Bovidae; genus Bubalus; species Bubalus bubalis. The sequence continues at coordinate 91,584,256 of NC_059161.1, read as the reverse complement.
TCCAATATTTTGGTCACCTGATGCGAAGAGCTGACTCATTGGAAAAGACCCTGATGCTGGGAAAGATTGAAGGCAGGAGGAGAAGGGGATGACAGAGGATGAGACTGTTGGATGGCATCACAGATTCAATGGACATGAGTTTGAGCAAACTCCAGGAGATGGGGAAGGATAGGGAGGCCTGGCAAGCTGTAGTCCATGGGCTTGCAAACAGTAGGATATGACTTAGTGACTGAAGAACAGTAACAAGTATTAAAAAGGCATTTAGTGTTTGGACAACTCGATTCTAGGCACTATAGATGAGCCATATATTTTTCAGTTATAAGATATGATCCTCATCAATGATAAATGTATAACTCAGTTTAAAACAGAAACATTAGACAACTAAGACTTGTCCATGAGATTCTCCAGGAAAGAACACTGGAGTGGGTTGCCATGCTTGCCTCTAGGGGATCTTTGCAACCCAGGGATCAGACCTGCTTCTTTTATGTCGCCTGCATCAACAGGAGGGTTCTTTACCATAGCACCACCTGGGAAGCCCACTAATGCTTAAACATTGTGATAAATTACTCTCTGTTTCATGGTCTCCTCGGTGGTCTTCTCTGTCCATAAGACCCCTAACACGGTAGTACTGTTTCCTGTGATTCGGTCCCCAACATCCTCCTCCCCCTTTGCTAAGCAGTCCCATCCATATCACCTCAACTATACAGAAAATGCCTAAGTCTTCATTTCTCAATCAGATCTCTCTAAATTCCCAGATCTTTATTTCAAACTGCCTGTTAAGCCCTTCTACTTGAGTGTAGCATATATAGCTCAAACTCAATTATTCAGATCTAACCTCAGAATCTCTTCACCCCACCGTTAAATCTATCCTTCCTCTGGCATTCTTGATTACCTGCCATGATACTTCCCCTATGCAATTGGTCAAATTAAAAAATAAAAAAAGTATGAATTTACCTCCACTTCTTTCTCTCTTCTATCATCTATACTCAATGGGTCTCAAGTTCCTGAGGGTATCTTTTCCTCAATAATCTTTCTAGTTCATTCCATCCTCCATCCCCAGTGTCTCTACTGTATCTCAGAGCGTGTCCACCTGTTGCATTTTGCCTGATGTCCTTGATTGCGATACACCTTTTTCTTGTTTTTCCTCCACTCTGCTGCATGACATGACTAATGGTCTAATTTGCAACTCTGACTAGGAGTCTCCTCTTTTTAAATTGCATAGTCATTCCTCATTACCTACAAGGTGAAGTCCAGTCTTCACAGCAGGCCCTTCATTACCTGTTCCCATCCATCTCCCTTGTTTGAAGACATGCTTTGGACCCACTTCTGTATACCTTCTTAGTCCTTACATTCTGTCTCTCTGCCCAACTCAAGTACAAATCAAAAGGCCTGCCATTTCTAGAATTCCTCCATACTGATACGCAAGTGCTAGAATCTAGGACAACCTTGACCAATCTGCTTTATCTCCAACTTCCTTCAAGTCAAAAATAACCTCCCATCTAATGCTTTCTCTGACCACACCTGTCCCCAGATCTCCAGCTCAGAAAAAAAATTAAAGCATGTCTCTAGGTCTTGGGAGGATTTTCCTCTCCTTTGCTCCTTTCCTCATTGTATACAGCATGTCAGGTTGTATGCACACATCTCCAAGTTCGTAAGCCTATTTATTGCATGTAAGGAACCGAAGGCACATTCCTCTTTGTGTCCTCAGGGAATAACAGAGCTCCCACATACAGGAGACAGTCGAAGAGATTTTACTGTACAAGTAAATGGATAAATAAATGAATCAATCAATATTCATAAGAGGTTCTGTTCATATTAAACTTAACTGTATTTCAGAAATGCTAGATGATTTTCCTAGGTTACCCTGCCAGAAATTGCAGAGTCAGGATTCAAAAATCTATTTTTTGGCTCCAAAGCCCATGATGTTTTACAATAACCACACTACTTTCTGCCTGGAAGCAATGAAAACCTGGACTGGGATAGTAGATGTGGATAAAAAGAGGAAGGTGAGAACACTCAGACATTTGAAAACTAATAAGAGATTACAATGAAAAAAATTCCATAAGAAACTTCAAAGTTTTTATTTAGAATATTAGAATAATACTATTACATACTAATATCAAAACATCAATAGTAGTAAGGATAGCTACCATTTTTGCATATTTCTTATGTCACACTGAGCTCTTTGTAGAGTTCAAAACTCAAAGAAACATCAATGAATGCCATTATTTTACAAATTAAAGAAACTGAGGCTTAAGGCAGTTAAAAAACTTGAGAAAGCTCACACAGCTAATAATTAGAGGACCAGGCATTTGACTTGATTGAGTCTGATTCTAGGGCCAGGGTGAATTTTTATGTTAAACTTTTCTATTGGTTGTACTAGCCATTGTCTATGTATCTATTATGTTAATAGTATTTTCAGAAGTGTATATATCCAAACAAAAAATAATTTTATTTGGAAGAAAGGGTCTCATGACCAAACATGTTTGGAAAATAGTGTATTAACCAGGTCCCCATCTTAGAAGTTTATATTGCATAATACCTAACGACTGAGAAATTCTTCAATAAAGTTAATGCATCTAACCTCTCAAATGTTTTCAGCTTTCATTCCTTTATTTTCCTTATAATGCTGACAAAATCCCACTGGAAATACTTTGGGAAATACTGGCTTAGTTTCACCGTAGATGTCAATGTGGAAGAAAGAGGAAAAATAAAAACAAAAATAAGATGTAGTCCAGCTCACAGGAGCTTATACATTTATTAGGAGCAAGATAAATGGAATAGCTAAAGGAACAGACAATACCTGATTCCACAAAAATTATTTAGATTAATAGAATAAGGTATACATAAAAAAGCTAATTATGCAAACTCCTTGTGTTACAGGATGTTATAACCAAGTAGAGTCAGGCAAGAGTTAATAGGAAAGACTTCATGGAGAAAGAGAATTTATTACTGTGGCTAAAACATACTTTCCTATAAGTAGGCTCTGGCAACTCTGGTAAGAAAATACTTTGTGGAATAAAGTACACTTAATCTTTTCTGCCTGCATTTCTGTATATTGGCTTCTTCATTCATGAGCAATCACTGTCTATAATTTCCCCAAATTTACCCTTCCCCCAGATTCCCCATTGTTTTCCCATATACATTTAACAAATGCCCATTTGTTCAAGAGTGTAAGAGTCTATCCTAATTTCTCATATTCTCACTTTCCAGTAAATCTTCTGAGAATCATTTATCTGGTCTCAATGAGAATCAGAAGATGGAAAATCATGTTTATCTGATTAAAGCAATCTATACCAATCTATAAAAAAAATAGCTTTAATCTTCCCTGTAAATAATCACTGATGGCTTTGACTATAAGATGTACCAACTTTTTGGGTACCTTAGGAGATGCTGCCAATTTTAGTTGCAAGATGTCATTGATTTTAGGATACACTAAGATTTCAGATGAGGAAATAGGTTTAAAATTGATGAAATGCTGTATCCATGATGATTAGGTAAGGGGACAACAGATGGAGAAAAATAAGAAGTCTGTGCCTTCATTTCTTGCTTATTTAAATATCAATGTCACCAATCCCCCAGAAGTCAACTGTTCATACTGCCAATGACAAATAATTAATTTAACAAGTATTTGTTGAAGGTCTGAGACTATAATAATGAATAAAACCAACACAGATTGACCTTGAAGGCATTCGTATAATGATGATAATATTGACGGTAAATTTATTAAAACAAAACTAATACTTATAAATAACCATAGAATTAAAATAATTGGTTGAATTTCTGATCAAACAAATACGGTAATGTGAAACAGCATAGAGTAGTTTTATTCATTTATTGATCAATGTTTGAATCTGTAACTTGAACAATGCTCATTTCTGAAAATTGTAAGATAGTTTATGAAATCCAACACATATAGAATGAACATTATAAAAGACGAATAACCAAATAAAAAGGACAGAAACAGATCTTGCCATGTCCTGGGAAGGATAAAGCATGAGGGTTGTGGTGTGGATGGATGTACTTGGGTTTTTCGATGACCCACACACCTGCCATGAGGACTGTTTCTCAATGCAGAAAACTCTCCAGTTGCTCAAAATGCAGTGTGTCTGTCTTGCTGAGAAACAGATTTTTACAATCTCAAGAGATTCTTCAAAAGGGAACTAGCCCCAAATAATGAGCTCTTGTCTTGGGAGAGGAACATAGTCCTTTGGGAGTTTACTACTGGGTAGATGGAAATATTTTAAAGATAGAACCTATTTCCCTTCTCTTTTCTCATCATTTTCCCATCTATTAACACTCTTCCCTGTTCTCATTTAGGAAAGTAAGTTTCTTAACAAATTCACTTATATTTTGTATCTGCTTAACTTTTAAGAATAAGGCTCATTATTAGTGTATAGGAATGCAAGGGATTTCTGTGTGTTGATTTTATATCCTGCAACTTTACTATAGTCATTGATTAGTTCTAGTAATTTTCTGGTGAAGTCTTTAGGGTTTTCTATGTAGAGGATCATGTCATCTGCAAACAGTGAGAGCTTTACTTCTTCTTTTCCAATTTGGATTCCTTTTATTTCTTTTTCTGCTCTGATTGCTAATTAACCTTAAAAGCTTCTGCACATCAAAGGAAACTATTAGCAAGGTGAAAAGACAGCCTTCAGAATGGGAGAAGATAATAGCAAATGAAGCAACTGACAAACAACTAATCTCAAAAATATACAAGCAACTCCTACAGCTCAACTCCAGAAAAATAAATGACCCAATCAAAAAATGGGCCAAAGAACTAAATAGACATTTCTCCAAAGAAGACATACAGATGGCTAACAAACACATGAAAAGATGCTCAACATCACTCATTATCAGAGAAATGCAAATCAAAACCACTATGAGGTACCATTTCACACCAGTCAGAATGGCTGCGATCCAAAAGTCTACAAGCAATAAATGCTGGAGAGGGTGTGGAGAAAAGGGAACCCTCTTACACTGTTGGTGGGAATGCAAACTAGTACAGCCACTATGGAGAACAGTATGGAGATTCCTTAAAAAAACTGGAAATAGAACTGCCTTATGATCCAGCAATCCCACTGCTGGGCATACACACTGAGGAAACCAGAAGGGAAAGAGACATGTGTACCCCAATGTTCATCGCAGCACTGTTTATAATAGCCAGGACATGGAAGCAACCTAGATGTCCATCAGCAGATGAATGGATAAGAAAGCAGTGGTACATATACACAATGGAGTATTACTCAGCCATTAAAAAGAATACATTTGAATCAGTTCTAATGAGGTGGATGAAACTGGAGCCTATTATACGGAGTGAAGTAAGCCAGAAAGAAAAACACCAATACAGTATACTAACGCATATATATGGAATTTAGAAAGATGGTAACAATAACCCTGTGTACGAATCAGCAAAAGAGACACAGATGTATAGAACAGTCTTATGGACTCTGAGAGAGAGGGAGAGGGTGGGAAGATTTGGGAGAATGGCATTGAAACATGTAAAATATCATGTATGAAACGAGTTGCCAGTCCAGGTTCGATGCACGATACTGGATGCTTGGGGCTGGTGCACTGGGATGACCCAGAGGGATGGAATGGGGAGGGAGGAGGGAGGAGGGTTCAGGATGGGGAACACATGTATGCCTGTGGCAGATTCATTTTGATATTTGGCAAAACTAATACAATTATGTAAAGTTTAAAGATAAAATAAAATTAAAAAAAAAAAGAATAAGGCTATGTGGGGAAAAAAAAAGACTTTCAAATTTTACACACTTAGAGCCAATGAAAGACAATTTGCCCCTAAGATCTCTTTAAAAATAGCAGAACAGTTTAGGGGAGGAGTGATAACGAATACAGATTTTGGAACCAGAAAGATCTGAGACACCAATGAGGACATTCCTATTCACTAGTTCTATGACTGAAAGGGAACTTTGGAATTTTAAAATCAGGTACACTGCCTCACTGAGGTCAAATGAGACAAATAAAATACATGATTATAAGATATTTGCCACGGTAGCAGATTGATGATAACAAACAAAGTCAAAAGCAACGTTTTGTTGTGTTTACTATGTGCCAGCCACTTATTAAGCAATTTACATGTGTCATTTTATTTAATTAGTATAAACGTCCTATGAGATAAATATTATTATTCCCTTCATTTTACAGAGGAAGAACCTGAGATAGAGAGCTAACAGATACTCTGTAAAGAGTACTCTGATAGACGCCTGGGGTCTCACAGTACCTAAGATTCAGGAATTTGAATTCCTATTGCAGAGTAAGGATGAGCAATACATAATTAGAACTCAGATTCCCTTGGAAAGCAACAGGCATATTTAAAAATCACAATTTACTGCCTTTTGTGTCCCCATCACCTATTATGATACCCATAGTAGACACTCAATTACTATTTAATGAGCTTATCTAAACTGAAAAGAAAATGCTCACACTTAATTATAGGCCAGTTTCTTTCCTGGAGGATTCTAAGGTAGCATCTGAAGAGAACACATCCCCATCTGGAGGCCAAGAAAACAAATTCCATCCAATTCACTGCTAAATTGCATTTCTCCTTCCAACCCCATACTTCACACTGGCTGAGGTGCTCTAATGAAAACAGGCTAAGCAATCCATCTATCCGCCAAGCAGCGGGGTGCTCCAAAGGCAGATGAATCTTAGAACAGAGGTTTCAGGCGCTACGTGGCAATGGGAGAAAAGACTGTCAAAGCTGCAGCAGGCAGATTACTCAGCTAACCATTGGGAGCCCACTAAACATGACATTTAAACTGTTCTCCAGCAATCTCACACTCTGTTCAGGCATGCCATATGTAAATTCCTAATTAATACTAGAGAACCACATTGCTGTCTATTTTTTTAAAGACTCATTTTGATTATAATATTTTGATACTATTTTTATTGAAAAATAAATCTTTTTTAGGATTTATTTAAGGTTTATTTTGACCATTTTTAAACTCTTTACTGAAATCATCAGAACACTGTTTCTGTTTTATGTTTTGGTTTTTTGGTCACGAGGCACGTGGGATCTTAGTTCCCCGACCAGGGACCGAACCTGCAATCCCTGCATGGAAGGTGGAGTCTTAACCACTGGACCACCAGGGAAGTCCCCACACTGTCTTCTAAGTAGGATTCAGGGGGAGGTATCTCATTGTGTGTTTTGTCTCCTCACTTTTCCCCCTTTTAGTGCTTGACCCAAGAGCACCAGATGGATCAAAGAAGAAACAAGGTTGAAACTGTGCCAGGTCTAATGGAGAATTTGTACCCTCTTAGTACATCTCTGGCTCTAATAGGCTTCCTTTATGAGAAAATAACACATTAGATTTTAATCAGGGCAGGTTTCCCAAACACTTGAACTGTGATAATATAATAACCTCTTAATGACTTGATCAGGAAATGTGTTTTTGGTGACTATAAAAGTACATGTGCTTGAGTCTGATCATGCAGGGCCATGCTGGGGCCAGCTCGTCCTGTCTCATGAAAACCTCATGCGCCAATCTTTGTGAGTGCATTCAGCAGCTTCAGGTTGGTAACCTGAAATCAGCCACGATGGCAGTGTATACACCGTGACATTGGCAAACGCAACACATTGGGCTGTTTTCTTTTCTGGAAAAATTGTGCATTTATTTCTATCACTGTTGCCAATAGAAGGAAGGTACACAGACTCTTCATTAAGACAATCTAATAGTATATCTTGTTCAGCACAAACAACACTCTAGAGGGTCATGATGGAAACCTCCTGGCCCCAAAATAGCTAACTGGTAGGCTGGGTGCAGAAGCCTGGATGAGGTCACCTTTCCATTCTCTTTACAATACACTGGGGGGGCCACACTGCTTAGCTGGTCATTCCAAAAAGGAAAAAAAAGCCTATTCTAACCTTGATGTTTCATATCAGAGGTTTATTATTCACAGGTGGCTACTTTTAAAACTGATGTGAGAAATCTTCAGCAAAAGACATCACTAAAGTAAAACCATGAACACAAGAAAAATAAATAAAGAACATAGTAAGAAAAAAGATAGAAGGGAGCAACTGAAACAAAATAAAACTGAAGAAAACAACCAAAGTGGAAAACATTGAACTCTGAGATTCCTGGAGTCAAGAGATAAAGGGGAGAGAGGAAAGATCCCTTTTTATCTGAGAGATGATCTTCAGCAAAAAAATAAGTTGCCTTCAACTTGAATAGACATTTTCCAAATGAGGCATGAAGCACCATTACACATGGTATAATCCCCCAAACTGCAGATGTTCAGTAATTAGATTATCAAGTACATGCTAAATATGTAACATACAAAATGAAGATCTGATAGTCCTTTAATTATTTTGTTCATATATATATATATATATATATTTTTTTTTACTGTTGCCAGATTAGCTTTAGACTAGCCTCCATCATCCTTCTCATCTTAAAGCCATTGGGAACTCTGCTTTAGAGCTGATTAGAAAAGAACGTGGTAGGAAGAGGGAAAAGGCAAGCTGGGAGGACTGAAAGGAGGGGAGGCTTCATGGAGGGTCTTACAGGGATTCTTTCATCCAGTTAGAAAAACATCTGAAGTGCAACTCCTCTCTGCGCAGTCCAGTCTCCCAGCTTTGCCCTTTCTCAGTTTACACTGGTCAGTACTGATTCAGGATGAGCAATTTTTTTTTTTTTTTTTGCAAAGATGAAAGATGCTTAAAGCAGGAAGGGATTCATCTGACCCTGGAGTGAAATCACTGATTTCTACAGTTAGACCAAACCCTTAGAGACAACTTTGTGCATTCTCCTGCTGAAGAAGGAGTCCTTTCCTCTGTATCACCTCTAGGTCATCAGACAAGCCTGGAAGGTTTCTGCTGCTGCTGCTAAGTCGCTTCAGTCGTATCCGACTCTGTGCGACCCCATAGACGGCAGCCCACCAGGCTCCACTGTCCCTGGGATTCTCCAGGCAAGAACACTGGAGTGGTAGGGACAGGCAACTCCTAATTTACAAAACAGCATTTTTGGAGGTAGCACTAGTTGACAAGTTGTGGTCTTATAATGATCCCAAATATACATTCCTATTAATTATACACAGTGGTTGTGCTTACACCCACCGATATCATGATTCCTACATGACAGCCCTAAGTATGAGAAGGTAAATCTCTGTTCCCTATGCTTTTATCTCCTCTTCTCCTGGCTGACCATGCCTATTCCCATCCATCAGTGATTTCCAAAGAAAATTCCTTGGAAAAGAGTTCTTTTCTTTCTGGGAAGAAATGAACAATGAGTTTCAACAGCAAAATATTAAATATTGACTGGAATGTGATAATTAGCCCAATATTCTAATGTGTGGTAACCAGAACTAGTTCATTTAATAATGCAGGTTTAGGCTGCCAAGGTACTTAAAATATACCAAATTTTGGAACTATATTAAACATAATATAGCCTTTCTCTGATGTTTTGGAAGGTATAATAAGATCCCAGAAGGCATCAGGGAAACTTTCATGGCTACATTTTTTACTGCAAGCAGCTGTATGAAAGTGCCAGTGAAGTGAGCGTTCTAGCTCACAAAATAAAAAGTCTTTAGCAATATCAAGGGGCTATGTGATAGTTTTTTTTGTTTGTTTTGTTTTACATTTAAGTTCGCTCCCATTACATCATTGATTCTAGTTCCATTTTCCCTTTAATTGACTTTAATCAACATTTATAAGCTTTTACCCAAGACACAAAATCCCATAGCATCAGCAAAGCTAATGACCCAGTAAACTGTAACCAAGGAACACAGAAATTTCTTAACTCTCATTTCATTGTCCCTTCCTGTCAAAATAGCACTTACCAAAAAATTGGTTTAAATCTAAGAAAAAAAAAAATGTAGAAAGCATCAGAAAAGTATGACACCAAATAGAAAGAATTATAAAATAGAGCTGTTGATGAACCAACTCACAGATTCTTTTTTAGTCTGTAAGGTAAGGCAATTACTAGGTGTCATCATGTTATAGTTATCTGGAGCCAAGCAAATAGAGGGAGAAATACAATTTGAACGAAATCTTGATGTCCTTGTGGGCTCTGTAAATACACGGATCCGTGTATCTTCCCATTCAGTTTGTCAGTGTTTGGTCTCTCCTTAGCCCATTTGCAGAAACTAAAAGGATTTTCCAGACACTTAAACAAATAACAGTAAGAGTAACTGTCCTATGTCAGGAATTCCAGGTAAACCTCCAAACCATAGAAAGACCCTTTGGCAACCATGTCCCACCGTAGTATTTTAAAAGAGTCCCACTTAAGCCAGCAGACACCTCCCTTAGCAATGCATACCATCCCCTGCCACCAAGTCTAAGAGCAATAGAACTGACCTTCAGAGGAGAGATGTGAGACTGCAGGACGTATCCATGGACATTTTCTATCTGAGACAGGTTCTTTTCTGACACGTGCACCAGTTCAGGGCCTCTCACTTCGTGGGTCAGTCGAGGTAAGGAATGATCGTGTGGAGCGTCCTCATCTTGATAGCGATACTTCTAGGAGAAAAGACAAAGAAAAAAAGCATGAGTGTTTGCAAAAGGTACCGTTCTGAACTTCACGTTCTCACTTCATGCACAGGGCACAGTGCTCACCTATGGCTGACATCACCCAACAGACCTTGCTGCAGCCCCTTTGGGTAGGCACCACAAACTAGGTCAACAGCAAGCCACATCGAACCAACCATCAATGCCAAGCAATGCTGATGACTGGTCTTTGCCTTTAATGTACTATTCTCTGTTTATAAAACATAGAAGCGTGATAACAAATGACACTGAGACAATTTACCTAAGCAGGTGAGGAGGTATCCCTCCAAAGGATCAGAATAGCTAAATATGTGCTAAAAATTGTAGGCCATGGATGGAAAATTAAAAAAAAAAAAAGTGCAGAGCAAGAAGACAGAATTCTGATGCAGCCGGTCGGGGAATCTAATTTTGATTCCGAAAGCATGAAAGTTGTATGTTCTCTAGGAAATAAGGGAAAATTTCTGCCACCTGCATTGTTTGTATTGGCCTCCGAAGAAAGAATATTTTCTTCCTTTCATATCCAAGAAGGAGGAGCGTTGATTTGGGTTAGTTAGATTCTAGGACAAAGGTTCACAATTTCCAAAGATGGAGCTTTCGTTTAAAGAACTTAAAAATGAAGGCCAAAAAAAAAAAAAAAAAAATCTGCCTGTATTATATTGAGAGGATTCCCTGAAGGAAAACAGATAATTGTTCCTTCTCTCTTGGTCCCTTTTGCTCTTTGTCATCTTCTTTCCACATGCCTGTAATAGTAAGAGCATCCTCTGTCAACAGTAAGGCCCTCCTCTGGGTCTTCCAAGCACAGCAAAGGAAGCTGGCAGAGAGAGAAAAGGGCCAGGACAAGGCATGCTCTGTGGAGGGTAGACAGGGCCATGGGTCAGTCTCCATCTCCAGCCTTGGCCTGGGTGTCCCCTTCTTCTGTCTCTCTTTGCTTCTCACCCCATTTCCTTCAGACCTACCCCACTGTTAGAGTCTCACTGTTTCATGGCTATTAGTCTACTTGGGAGAGAAAAAAGGGAACACTCTATATCCCACATGCAACCAAGCTAAGAAAATGTTAGTTTGCCTTGTTTTTCCTTTGTTCCCTGTGAATGGCAAAGGGGTAATCAGGGGCAGAGGTCCAAATATTGATATAACACAACAGGTTTACCTGTAATGCCTACCATTTCCCGGTACCCCTTTATTATCATCACCAACAGCTACTATTATCATATCAAGTTACAAACAACACATTTTCTTACAAAATCATGCTTATGTTTCTCTCATTTTTAGGTGAAAAATATGATTTCTTAAACATCAGCTCTCCAGCTGACTCATAAACTGACAGTAACAAGAGGAACCACTAAAGGTTGGCAATTCAATCTCAAGTCCATTCTTACTCAGAAGTTGATCATCATTACTTTTATTTTCCAGGGAGGCTTTCCACAGTGTTCCCAGCTTAATATCAGTTTCAAAACAAAAATTACAGCTGACAATATCATGAAGCAGTTTGCAGAGGACTCTCATTTATTTCTTTCATTCCAATTCTTCTTATCTGTGATGCTCCATTTTACTTATGAGAGAACTGACATTTAGAGAGGTTAAGAGACTTGTCCAGGACCCCCTACATACTGGTCATGAGAGCCAGGATCCTGTCCAGATAATCGGAATCTGAATCCTCTTTCTACTCTCATAAAGCTCCCCCGGCCCCCATTCCCAAAAGGAGATGAAATCCAAGCCTACAGCAGTTTGGTTAAAAAAAAAAAAAAGCACTTTATGGAGGACAGACAACAAAATGAGGGTAGAACATTCCTGTGCATTACAAAATACCATACTTTTATTTTCTTAACTCTACAAATAATTTGGGAAGGCCATCTGACTTAGAAACATGAATCAAGCTTAATATTCATTCTGGATCAGTTATGTGGTGTTTGCTAGAAGTGGAATAATGTCATACACATGCCCAGTTTAGTGTCTCTGGCTTTCAGCCTACAGCCCCTCCACCACTCCTGCCCCCTCTTCAGTTCTCTCTCTGGGAGGCACTGCCATCTCTGCGATCCCCCGAGCCAGAAAAGTAGGAGTCAGTGAGTCTCCATCCTCTCTTTCACCCCCTGCCATCTGCCAGTTCAATAAATCACTGAGTCTACCTCATTACTGTCTGATAGCTCTTGAGCCTACTCGGTCCTCATCTCCCACCACCTCCGTGAACCACTGCCCACGTTCGGGTTTGCAGCTCTCAGCTGGACCACAGCACCAGCCTCTGGACTGGACAGACTGCTGCTGAGGTTGCCCCTTCCCATACATCCTGGCCAACAGGGGTCCCCAACCCTCGGGCCACGAACAAATAGCAGTCTTATGGACTGTTGAAAACGGGGTCGCACAACAGAAGTGAGCGGCCGGCGAGCACGTGAAGCGTCATCTGTGTTTGCAGCTGCCCCCCATCGCTTGTATTACTGCCTGAGCGCCGCCTCCTGCCAGATCAGCGGCAGGATAATCAGGTCATGTGCTTGAATCATCCTGAAACCATCCCCGCCCCACCCCAGCCCAGCGAAAAAATGTCTTCCACAAAACTGGTCCCTGTGCCAAAATGGTTGAGGATGGCTGCTGTACATATGACAAGGGGCTGGCTTTCTGAATCTCACAGTGACAGAGTCTTTCTCTTTAAAACACTTTAGTGGCTCCCACTGACCACGTGACAGAGCTCAAGCTTCCTTTCGTCCTGATAAGTGGCCCCCAACACCACTACATGAGCTGAGTCCCTACTAGTGCTGAACTCCTGTATCTCACCGCTCTTACCACAAGACTATGGAATAAACATAAACACATCATTACCTCCAATTTTAAAGGATTATTTAAAAAATTGTTAAATACACATAAAATTTGCCATCTGAACTGTTTTAAGCATATGAAAGTGTGTTAGTTGCTCAGTTGTGTCTGACTCTGTGATCCCACAGACTGTAGCCATCCAGGCTCCTCTGTCAATTGAATTTTCCAGGCAAGAATACTGCAGTGGGTTGCCATTCCCTTCTCCAGGGGATCTTCTCGACTCAGGAATCCAACCCAGGTCTCCTGCATTGCAGGCAGATTCTCTATCATCTGAGCCACTAGGGAAGCCCCTTTTATGTGTAAAGTTCAGTAATATTAAGTTTATTCACACTGACGTGCAACCCATCTTCAGATATCATCTTGCAAAACTGAAACTCGTTACTCATTAAACAACTCAGTATTTTCTCACCTACAGCCACTGCCAACCCCCATTCTACTTTCTGTTTATATAAATTTGGCTATTCTATGAATTTGACAATTCCACCTTGTATCAGTGGAATCACATGATGTTTGCTTCTCATGACGGGCTTACTTCTTAATGCCTTCAAGTGTCCTCCATATTGTAGCATGTGACAGGATTTCCTTCTTTTTAAGGCTGAATAATATCCCATTGTATGTATACACCACATTTTGTTTCTTCATCCATCTGTAGATGAGCTGCTGGTTGCTTCAACCTCTTGGCTATTGAGGGTAAAGCTGTTATGAACATGCATTTACAAAAACATGTTTGGAACTATGCTTTCAATTATTTTGGAGGGATACCCAGAAGTGGAATTGCTAGATCATATGGCAATTCCATTTTTAGTTTTGTGAGGAATTTTTTAAGCTTTAAAAACTTTAACATATGTAAAGCCATATTCATGTCACTCATCACAGCCAGGACGTGCTTGTGTTCTACAACCTAAATATCCAAGAACACCAAAAGTAAAACTTTGCAAAGTTAAACTGATTATAGAAGCTCCTCAAAGATTCTTGCAGTAAGATTCAGCTGGTATAGAGAAAGATTTCATTCATAAAAATATACATCTCACTGAATTGTTTGGCAGAATAAATCAGGACACAGATAATAAACTTGGTTAAATTTACATGGTACTGTAAATAACTTATTTAATTATTTTCATAAAATTAAGACCCAATTTGAAGAGTGAACAGGCTTAAATTAGACTGTAAACTCAATCTTGATGCTCAATTAATGCTTTATTAGTAAAAATTGTTCATCTTAACATTCATTGATCCTCTGGACTCAATCTTGACATTACCTTTTCTCAGAAGCTTTCATGAAACACAAATCTGAGGTTTTGTGGGTGTTCCCATAGCTGCCTATACTCCCCAAATCACAGCTTTTATCATGCTATATGATTGTGTATGTTTGGAGTTTTTACATTGCACTATAAGGTTCTGCAAGAACAGGGGCCATTTGGGTGTAGTTTACCCCCATATCTGCAGTCCTTTAACCAAATGCCTGGCACATATGCTCAATAACTATTTATTGAATAAAGTTATGACTGACAATTAAACAAATTGATGAGTTGGGTATAACCTACTCAAGCTACCAAGTAATTCTGGCTCCTGAATGCAACCTCTTTCATTGTGAAACATTGTCAACTCGGGCTTAAGCAAAAACAGACCACATCATTGGACTGACACAATCTTAAAGGATATCAGATTCTTAAGAATTATATATCTCTCACCACATCTTTCCTTTCAGTTATATATGCTAAGAACCCAAACTGAATGTGAACCAGTTCTTTACCTTGAGAAGGCCACAAATTACTGAGTATATAATACATATGTACAGCTAAGTCACATGCACAGTGATAACCATATTACTGACTGTAAACTGAGTTTTGTGTAAACAACTGTATTACTGAGTAAAAACTGAGTTTTACTGAGTGTAAACAGAGAAATAGGTAATCAACAGCTCTGAGGCGTTCCAGATTGAAAGAGGATCTAGAATGATAATAGAAACTTCTGCTTTATTGACTATGCCAAAGCCTTTGACTGTGTGGGTCATAACAAACTGGAAAATTCTTGAAAGGGATGGGAATACCAGTCCACCTTACCTGCCGCCTGAAAAACCTGTATGCAGGTCAAGAAGCAACAGTAAGAACTGGACATGGAAAAATAGACTGGTTCTACATCGGGAAAGGAGTACAACAAGGCTGTATATTGTCACCCTGCTTATTTAACTTATATGCAGAGTACATCATGAGAAATGCCAGGCTGTATAAAGCACAAGCTGGAATCAAGATTGCTGGGAGAAATATCAATAACCTCAGATATGCAGATGACACCACCCTTATGGCAGAAAGTAAAGAAGAACTAAAGATCCTCTTGATGAAAGTGAAAGAGGAGAGTGAAAAAGTTGGCTTGAGGCTCAACATTCAGAACACTAAGACCATGGGATCTGATCTCATCACTTCATGGCAATAGATAGGGAAACAGGGGAAACAGTGAGAGACTATTTTCTTGGGCTCCAAAATCACTGCATGTGGTGACTGTAGCCATGAAATTAAAAGCAACTTGCTCCTTGGAAGAAAAGCTTTGACTAACCTACACAGCATATTAAAAAGCAGAGACGCTACTTTGCCGACAAAGGTCCGTCTAGTCAAAGCTATGGTTTTTCCAGCAGCCATGTATGGATGTGACAATTGGACTATAAAGAAAGCTGAGAATTGAGGACCGATTCTTTTCAATTGTGGTGTTACAGAAGACTCTTGAGAGTTCCTTGGATTGTAAGGAGATCCAACCAGTCAATCCTGAAGGAAATCAACCCTGAATATTCATTGGAAGCACTGATGCTAAAGCAGAAACTCCAATACTTTGGCCACCTGATGCAGAGACGACTCACTGGAAAAGACCCTGATGCTGAGAAAGATTGAGGACAGGAGGATAAGGGAGCATCAGAGGATGAGATGCTTGGGTGGCATCACCAACTCAGTGGACATGAATTTGAGAAAACTCTGGGAGATAGTGCAGGACAGGGAAGCCTGGCGTGCTGCAGTCCATGGGGTCGCAAAGAGTCAGACACGATTTAGTGACTGAACAACAAGAGACCTAAACAATACTCCTCTTGGTACCAGACAAGTGGTCCTCCTCCTTTATTTTTCCAGTTTTCTCCAAGAGATGACTAAGCAAAAGATGACAAGAACCAGTAAGAGGTGCCATGTTTAACTCAAACACTAGCCTCCAGAGGAATCCTTCTGATATGATTTGGAAGAATCTCTCTGCTTAGATTTAACTTCAGCTGTACCAAAAAAAAAAAGGTTTTTCTGTACTACTAAGACTACTATTAATATTAACATTATTAACAAAAATACTAATTCTAACATGAATGGTAATATTAAAACCATTAATAATAATTCACCTACAATGCAGGAGACCTGGGTTCAATCCCTGGGATGGGAAGATACCCTAGAGAAGGGAAAGGCTACCCACTCTAGTACTCTGGCCTGGAGAATTCCATGGACTACACAGTCCATGGTGTCAAAAAGAATCAGACATGACTGAGCAACTTCCATTTTCATGTTTCAGGAACTATGCTAAATGCTTTACACACATCATTACATCTGGGGGATTGGTGTTACAATTTCCATCCCCTCAGGCTTGGTCAGATGGGCATTTTTTCCAAGCTTACATACCAAGCAAACCAGGATTCAAGCACAAGTCTGACTCTGGAGCTAGAGCACTTCACTTAAATATTCTTCTAAACTAATTAGGACTCCAAGATCTTAAGAGACTAATAATATCTTCAGGAAATATAACTATCAGGAAATCTTCAAGAGTCATCTGACAAGGGAGATAGATTAAACCATTCTGCAAGAGGTCAAATCCTGATTTAAGAACCGGCTCTATACAGATGAACTTATCAATATTTGCAAAGCAGAAATACAGACACAGACATAGAGAACAAACACATGGGCACCACAGGAGGAAAGGGGGTTGGGATGAATTGGGAGATTGGGGTTGACACATATACACTCTATGTATAAAACAGATAACTAATGAGAACCTGCTGTACAGCACAGTGGTTATGGCTGCTCAGTGCTCTGTCATGACTTAAATGGGAAGGAAATCCAAAAAAGAGTAGATACATGTACGCATATAGCTGATTCACTTTGCTGTACAGCAGAAATTAACACAGCACTATAAAGCAACTATATTCCAATAACAACAAAAAAATAAAAAGAATCAGTGCCAATGTTCTGGGCAACTCTGAGTCCTCTCTCATTCCAGGGCTTGTCTCTTAGTCATTGATGCCAGACTGGGCAACTTTGAGGGTTTCTGCATTTTCTTTAGAAGGAGGGTCACTGAGGAAGGCCTCTGCTTTGATGTACGTGCCTTCTTCTTTTCCTCCCCTCAGCTCAGCCCACTGGAGGGCCCTCTGGGACAACAGAACTTTTGTAAACCAATTCTATGTTCTCTCCTAGCTCCAATGGGAACCAGGCAGAAGTGCTCAGGCCAGAGAAGAATTTATGTTCTTCCCTAAAATAATTTATGTTCCCTGTTGTAGCTCATTTTGTCCCTCATTTCTGGAATCCCATGCCCTTCCCCATTCTGAAATTTAACTTCCACCCCTGGTTTCCTTCCTCAGGCAAATTTTTTCAGGTCCTAGATAATAAGACTGAATGTCATTCTCTTTCAGACACATACTCTGACCAACTGTTAAGGTTCAAAGGATGTCCTTTAGGCTCCCAGCCTCTTGATGAAAGTGAAAGAGGAGAGTGAAAAAGTTGGCCTGAGGCTCAACATTCAGAAAACTAAGATCATGGCACCTGGTCCCATCACTTCATGGCAAATAGATGGAGAAACAGTGGAAACAGTGACAGACTTCATTTTTGGGGGCTCCAAAATCAATGCAGATGGTGATTGCAGCCATGAAATTAAAAGACGCTTGCTCCTTGGAAGAAAAGTTATAACCAACCAATCTAGACAGCATATTAAAAAGCACAGACATTACTTTACCAACAAAGGTCCATCTAGTCAAAGCTATGGTTTTTCCAGTAGTCATGTATGGATGTGAGAGTTGGACTATAAAGAAAGCTGAGTGCCCAAGAATTGATGCTTTTGAACTGTGGTGTTGGAGAAGACTCTTGAGGGTCCCTTGGACTACAAGGAGATCCAACCAGTCCATCCAAAAGGAATCAGTCCTGAATATTCATAGGAAGGACTGATGCTGAAGCTGAAACTCCAATACTTTGGTCACCTGATGTGAAGAACTGAGTCCTTGGAAAAGATCCTGATGCTGGGAAAGATTGAAGGCAGGAGGAGAAGGGGACAACAGGGGATGAGATGGCTAGATGGCATCACAGAATCAATGGACATGAGTTTGAGTAAACTCTGGGAGTTGGTGATGGACAGGGAGGACAGGCATGCTGCAGTTCATGGGGTCTCAAAGAGTCGGAGAGGACTGAGCAACTAAACCGAACTGAACTGAGGGTTCTTCACACTTTCCTGCTATTAAATAACAGCTCTAAGGCAATGGCACTCCACTCCAGTACTCTTGCCTGGAAAATCCCATGGACAGAGGGCCTGGTGGGCTGTAGTCCATGGGGTCGCTAAGAGTCGGACACAACTGAGTGACTTCACTTTCACTTTTCACTTTCATGCATTGGAGAAGGAAATGGCAACCCACTCCAGTGTTCTTGCCTGGAGAATCCCAGGGATGGGGGAGCCTGGTGGGCTGCCATCTATGGGGTCGCACAGAGTCAGACATGACTGAAGCGACTTAGCAGCAGCAGCAAACCACAGTGACCTGTCTGTGTGTCTGTCTCTCCTACTAGCCCATGAGCACTTCTGAGCAGAGACGGAGTTGAGACAGGCCTGGGGCCTGGGACCCTCTGCTGCAGTTTTGCAAAGCTTGTACCTGGACTTACCTCTCCTCGAGCTACAATATACAAAGACTATATGGAACTAAAAACAACTGTGTGCATGGGACAAAAGATACAAAGACCAAAAAAAAAAAAAAACAACTGCCATTTCTGAAGAGCTAGGAGTCAAAAAACTGGGTGTCTGGGAAAAAAACAGGGTATTGTGTGTGCCCCTCTGCACTCAACTCCACAAAGGGGTGGGCCAACCATCTCAGCCACTGCCCCAGCTCAACCCCTGGACACATCCCTACCCTTATCACATGTAAGGAAGTAGCTTGCCCCTATCGAGGGAGCAAACAACCAAACCTTTTACTTGATTTTGCTCCTGTGCTTAGTCGCTCAGTCACGTCTGACTCTTGACCCCAGGGTCTATAGCTCACAAGGCTCCTCTGTTCATGGAATTTTCTGGAGTGGGTTGCCATTTCCTACTCCAGGAGATCTTCCCAACCCAGGGAATGAACTTGTTTCTCCTGCTTGGCAGGGGTTGGTTTTTACCATTGTGCCACCTGGGAAGCTGGCACAAGAGCCCTGAGAAAGCCTTGGCTGAACTTCTGGTCTGGCCTCTTGTCAATTTCTGTTGATTAGGGAAGGCCAAGAACCCTGTTCAGTATCAGAGTGATAGTCATCTCAATCTCCAGTGGACCATAGTAAGGCATATAGAAACTGATGAATGTGACATTAACTGAAGTAAGTAGACTTAAGTCATCTGAGCAATAATATGATCAACCTGATGAAACAGCCCTCCCAGCTGAATCATCATGCAATCATACTGGAACTCTTATTCTGCCACTGGGCCCTCCCACGTGGATGGCCACGACTGGATCAAATTCTGCTCACTGCATTCTGTTGAGGCCTGTGTGAGTCAGAACCATCCTGAGTTTCCCAGGATTCCAACGCAGGTTCCTGCAAGCATCTGGTCCATCCCTGGGAGGTTCTGCAAGGTTTGGAAGATGATGCTACATGGGCAAGGTGTATAATAGCTGAGGGAGAAGTCACAAATTTTTCAAGGCCTCATAAATAAAATCCTGAGTCTAGAGCTGTTTCTGCAATAAAAAGTGCTCTGCTTCCCCCTGGCTGCAGGAGCTGGCACTGTTCTGACGAGAGACAGAAACAAGTCAAATGCCATGAGAACCAGAATATGTTTGTGTGCTCTTGAAAGGGAAGTGTGTGAAAGTGCCTTTGTTGTTTGGTCACTCAAACATGCCCAACTCTTTGTGACCGCATGAACTGAAGCACACCAAGCTTCCCTATCCTTTACTATCTCCCAGAGACTGCTCAAACTCATGTCCGTTGAGCTGGTGATGCCATCCAACCATCTCATCCTCTGTCACCTCTTTCTCCTCCTGCCCTCAATCTTTCCCAGCATCAAGGTCTTTTCCAGTGAGTCGGCTCTTCACATTAGGGGCCAAAGTCCTGGAGCTTCAGCTTCAGCATCAGTCCTTCCAATGAATATTCAGGGATGACTCCTTTAGGAAGGACTAGTTGGATCTCCCTGCTGTCCAAGGGACTCTGGAGAGTCTTCTCCAACAGCACAAGTCAAAAGCATCAGTTCCTCAGCACTCAGTCTTCTTTAAGGTCCAACTCTAAGATAGTAAATGTTGTGTACTTTTCAAAGAGTATATACAAGTCGCCAGTCCAGGTTCGATGCATGATACTGGATGCTTGGGGCTGGTGCACTGGGACGACCTAGAAGGAGGGTATGGGGAGGGAGGAGGGAGGAGGGTTCAGGATGGGGAACATAGGTATACCTGTGGTGAATTCATTTCGATATTTGGCAAAACTAATACAATATTGTAAAGTTTAAAAATAAAATACAATTAAAAAAATAAAAAAAATAAAAAAAAAACAAAAAACAAAACAAAAAAAAACAAAGAGTGTTATACAAAGCATCCCATTTAAGACTGACAGCAACATTGCGAAGCAGGTATAAACTTAAGGCAAGATTACAGCTTCGTACACAAAGCCCGACATTTAGTAAATGCTCAAAACCTCTTGGCTTCTTGCCTTCTGTTAATATAGCAACAGATAGCATCCTTTGTGTCAAGACTTAACTCCCCCTGAGTAATCTATGGTTCTTTGAGGCCAGGAACTTCTGCCATCTGTCTTTGTCTCCTGCGGAGCCTCAGGCCAGAACAAGGGCCACATAGCGTGTGCTCAGTAGACCTGGCTGACTGCATACTGCCACTGGAAGAAGTCTCTCAGCTTTAAAAATGTGTAGAAGAGAAGCACTGATTTTCAGAGAAGCACGAAGTCACTTAGAAAGTTAAACATAAATAACAGTCTTGCACAGAGTGATAAACCTCTAAGAAAGAAGTGAGTGAAGCTCAGAAAACAGAAAAAAAAAAAAAAAAGAGTGAGGAAAGTAGTCTCAAAAAATGAATTATATGAAAATAAAGGGTTTTCTTTTCTTCTCAAGACTGTGTAAGTTTATCTTTCAAAACAGGGTATTCTTATCCAGGCCTTGCCTCCACCATCTTATTTTGAGGAAAATATTTTGCTTAGTAAATGGCTGTTTCTTTATAGGGACTTTATTCACCAGAGACTTGGGCGGTATGTAGCTAGCCAGCCCTCTTTTCCAGTTCCTTCCTTTTCCCATGATGTCCTAGCCAATCTGTGACCTGAGACTCATCCCCATTACCATGCCTTTGGCATCCTCTCTCTAATTCACTGCCTCCCTTCTGGAGGGAAAACATGGACAGAAGAAAGAGGAAAAAAGAGAGAGAGAAGATAAAAGAATGTTTAATGCATTGAGCAGATTAGTATGTATATTCGCATCTTTATTTTGAAATACAGTCTCTAGCGTTTGGACTGCAGCAGGGTTCTCTTTCCTCTTTCATCATTTCTGTCCACCATCCCAACCTATTCTTCCAGAACAGTTGCATGGACACCGCAAATCTGGAGGAGGGGGATTTAGAGAGGATCAAAGTGGGAGGAGCTGACTCATTTGAAAAGACCCCGATGCTGGGAAGGATTGAGGGCAGGAGGAGAAAGGGACGACAGAGGATGAGACGGCTGGATGGCATCACCGACTCGATGGACATGGGTTTGGGTGGACTCCGGGAGTTGGTGATGGACAGGGAGGCCTGGCGTGCTGCAGTTCACGGGGTCGCAAAGAGCAGACATGACTGAGCGACTGAACTGAACTGAACTGAACTGAAAATGGGAGGAGGAAAGGCAAGACAGAAATACCTAATTTCCCCCTTTACTTCCTCAAGGAGTCCTCCTGACTTCTCAGATTAGGGCAGTGCTCAGTCACTCGGTTGTGTCCAGCACTTTGCACTCCCATGGTTTCCCATGCAGAGCCTGCCAGGCTCCTCTGTCCATGGAATTTCCCAGACAAGAACACTGGAGCAGATTGCCATTTCCTACTCTGAGCAGATTAGGGCAGGGGTCCCCAAACTCTGGGATCTAATGCCCAATGAGCTGAGGTGGAGCTGATATAATAATAATAGAAATAAAGTGTACAATAAATGTAATGCACTTGAATCATCCTGAAACCACACCTTCCCCACCCGTCCATGGAATAATTATCTTGCATGACCACAGTCTCTGGTGCCTAAAAGGTTGGGGGCCGCTAGATTATGGAATTCCCCTCCGTGTATCTCACTGCTTCCTGCTTACCAGGATTTCAGGGTACCTGTATTCACTTTTCATAAAACTCATCATATTTTAAATTTACATTTCTTTCTGTGATCATTTACTTACTGTCTGCTTCCTCCTTTAAATCAAAACCTCCATGGAGGCTGGCACCCTGCCTGCTTGGTTCACTACTCACCTCTGCTATCTGCTATGTGGCAGGTTCTCGACCAACACTCACTGAATAAATATTAGTCTGCAGCCAAATCTCTCTGCAAAATCCATCACTCAAAGAGCTAATAAAAGTGGGTCAGAGAAAGTAGCATCCACGTATATGTATTACCATTAAAATAAGACAGCTGCTATATAACACAGGGAGCCCAGCCCGGTGCTCTGGGTTGGTGGGAGGAGGGAAGGGAAGGAGTTGATATATGTATAATTATGGTTTGCATTGCTGTGGTGTAGAAGCCAATACCACATTGTAATCTTCCCCCAATTAAAAAATAAATAAAATAAAAGATAAAAAAAGTGGGTCGAAGCTCAGAGATGACCGATTCCACACAGATCTTCCCCAAGAGAAGTTATCCTTCAAAAAAAATGAAGTGATCCACAATTGGTAATACAGCTAACCCAAAGGACATTTGAAAGAGGAATTTTTTGAAGACGGGAGCAGGATGTAAGTGAAGGGACTGATGTGAGGGATGAAAAGCACTCCCAGGTGCTCTATTTGAATTTTTTTCAAACAAACTCACTAATGAAAGGAAATACATTCCTACTTTTTGCCACAAAGAACAGGACAAGCCAGGATGTTAATTAAATTACAAATCAGCTGTCAGCTTGCAGCTGACTGAGCTTTGTGTGCTTCCAAGCAACATCAGATATTTTAAACCCTCTGTAATTACCTACAATGCAGGAGCTGCCAGGAAGAATGCTTTCATGAATATTTAACCGATCTTAAGATCCTTTTTAAAGAACTGATGATTTAAATAATCATGAGAGGACTTGCTCCAGCTCAGTGCTGCCCTCCAGCTGTTAACTGAAGTTGCAGGAAATGGAGCTTGGCAAGCTTCATCTCCTAAAACTCACAGCCACCCAGGGGAGGCCAGGCTCTCCCAGCATAGGTCACTATAGGACTAGACAGCCTAAGCTCGCTGGAAAAGTCAGAATGGGACCACACACCTATGATTTGGGAAAATGATGGGTGTGGAACTGTAAAGTGAATTTGTACCCAATGTCACATATGCAGGTTGCTATTTACAATTTTGGGCTTCTCTGGTGGCTCAGGGATAAAGAATCGATCTGTCAATGCAGGAGACGCTAGTTCCATCCCTGAGTAAGGAAGATCCCCTGGAGAAGAAAACGGCAACCCCTTCAGTGTTCTTGCCTGGGGAATCCCACAGACAGAGAAACCTGGTGGGCTGCAGTCCACGGGGTCACAAAGAGTCAGACTTAGCAACTAAACAACAATATTTATGATTTACAAAGCACTCTCAGAAGCATTGGCCCAAGTACCTCGCTCAAGAATTGAGAAAAAGAAGGCACTATCACTCTTTCCAAATGAGAAAACAGGATCAGAGAGTCTCCAAACAGTTAAACAAATGGCAAAGCTGGGTTTCAAACTGACATAGCTGAGTCCAAGAGGCAGCCCAATTCAGTGGAATGTGCATAAATTCTGGCATTAGAAATACGACTTCAAATCTTGCAACATTTGTCAAGTTGCTGGTATCTCTGAGCTTCAATTGACTGAAGCTATAAACTGGGGATGACAGGATCAGTCTGGTAGACATATGAGCACTGGATGCAACACGGCACGGCTGCCACACAGTAGCTACTTGATGAAACTGAATGTTCTCCTTTCTGGAGCTGTCACGTTCTGTACTTTGCAGGTCTGGCATCATAAAGCCTGAGGAGGCCGACGAGTGACCTCTTCAGACTGTTAATACTGTCAGCAGAATGGAAACCAGTGTGAACGGTCATTTGTAGCTTCTAAATATGACTCTCAACTTCCTCTTCCTTAGTCACTCATTCTAGAATAACTTTCCAAAACCTCAGTTATAGAGTAGTGGCTAAGAGTACAGTTTTTAGAGAGGCTGTCTGGATCAATTTCCAGTTCTACCATGTACTACATGGCCTTGGGCAACTTATCAACTTCTGTGAGACTTGATAATCTAATCTGTAAAATGGAACTAGGCCTTCATAGAGTTTCTGAGAAACCCAAGGGAGATAATACATGGAAGCCACTTAGAACAGTGTCTGTGACCTAGTAAGTGGTCCCTTAATGTTAGCTATGATTATTCTATTGTAACATTAGATTTTTGATTACAAAAAGTTTGGAAATATAAAACATAGTTAACTGAAGGGGAAAAAAAATGTAGCTTTTTTTTTTTTTTTAATTCTCAAGTTTTTCCTAAGCCTGCAATGACAACTTTTCCCATGACTCTACAACATGTAGACTCTGTGCTCTACTCTCACAGCTCTCCTGACCCCACAAAGCACTTTTCAACCTTCCTTTATGTCATCTTCAAGCCTGAAAATCTTCTGGCCTTTCCCAAACCATCCCCACTCAACTCAGCCTGCCCTGACCATTCCAGCTCCTACTACTGTACTCTCCTCTCAATTTTTTAATCTAACAAGAATTTACTTCGAGTTAAAAAATAAATAAGCCACGGAGATACAATATGCAGCATGGTGAGTATAGTTTAAAATAATGTTTATTTATAAAAAAACAAACAAACAAGAATTTCTTGAGCACCTACTAGGCACCAGTCATTTTAAGTACTAAGGATACAACAGTAAAGAGGAAAGACACATCCCCTCCCTTTGGTTTGTTCTTTTTTTTTTTTTTTTTTTTAATATTTGTTTATTTGGCTGCATTGGGTTGGTCTGTCAGCAGCACGCAGGATCTTTGATAGTGTCATGTGAGATCCTTCGTTGTGGTGCATGAAACTTAGGTGTGGTGCAGAGGCTCAGTAGCTGTGGCTCACTGCCTTAGTTGCTCCCCAGCATTTGGGATTTTCCTGGACCAGGGATTGAACCTGTGTCCCCTGCATTGCAAGGTGCATTCTTAACCACTGGACCACCACAGAAGTCTCCTTATGCTTTGTTCTTGAGGTCGTCTCTTCCTTTAATAACCTTCCCAATTATCTCTCACCTGGCTATTGCTCAACCTGAAAGCTCAAATCATATATGACGTCTTCATGGATGCTTTCACTGGACACACAGGTACGGCTGTTTCCTTTCCCTGTGTTCACATAACTGAAACCTGGAGAATTATTTTATTTTAAAGCATAAATGTATCTGATTCTCTCATGAGAACATAAACGCTTCTTCATTATTGTAACACCAGCAGCAAATATTCTGCCTGGGACTCTGAAGGTGCTTAAGAAATGTTTCTGAACTAAACTACACCTCGTGGAGATATAAATTCCTAGGACTCTTGTGTATTCCACCACACCTAGCACATTCTAAAAATAAAATGTACTCAAGAAACCTGTCTGGAGGGTAGAAAAGATCTGATTATGGAACAGCACCCTGCCAGATTCTGAGTCATAAAATGAGAAACTGGCTCACGGTGCAGCACAGGTAATGAAGTGGGGCAGGTTCATGGAAACTGAGTTGTTCGAGGCTGAAGCATAAGGCACCTGGAAGCAATCACGTATGGTGACTTTCTGGACCAACGAGTTGAGAACAGGAAAAAATATAACATGGAAGACAGTAACCAAGGACACTTCCTCCTTCCCCTACTCTACCAGCCCCAAGTTAGAGCAACTAAGGAAGCACAACCATAAAAGAAGTAGTCTTACCTGAGATTCTCCAAACCCAGACCAGCAGCTGGGCACACAGAGCAGTGTATCAGCCCTGATAGGCACAATAAAATATACTAAAGTGTGATTCCTCACCTAGAGCCAGACATCCTGGAATGTGAAGTCAAGTGGGCCTTAGAAAGCATCACTACAAACAAAGCTAGTGGAGGTGATGGAATTCCAGTTGAGCTATTTCAAATCCTGAAAGATGATGCTGTGAAAGTGCTGCACTCAATATGCCAGCAAATTTGGAAAACTCAGAAGTGGCCACAGGACTGGAAAAGGTTAGTTTTCATTCCAATCCCAAAGAAAGGCAATGCCAAAGAATGCTCAGACTACTGCACAATTGCACTCATCTCACACGCTAGTAAAGTAATGCTCAAAATTCTCCAAGCCAGGCTTCAGCAATATGTGAACCGTGAACTTCCAGATGCTGGTTTTAGAAAAGGCAGAGGAACCAGAGATCAAATTGCTAACATCCGCTGGATCATGGAAAAAGCAAGAAAGTTCCAGAAAAACATCTATTTCTGCTTTATTGACTATACCAAAGCCTTTGACTGTGTGGATCACAATAAACTGTGGAAAATTCTGAAAGAGATAGGAATACCAGACCACCTGACCTGCCTCTTGAGAAACCTATATGCAGGTCAGGAAGCAACAGTTAGAACTGGACATGGAACAACAGACTGGTTCCAAATAGGAAAAGGAGTATGTCAAGGTTGTATATTGTCACCCTGCTTATTTAACTTATATGCAGAGTACATCATGAGAAACGCTGGACTGGAAGAAGCACAAGCTTCTTCCAATCAAGATTGCTGGGAGAAATATCAATAACCTCAGATATGCAGATGATACCCTTATGGCAGAAAGTGAAGAGGACTAAAAAGCCTCTTGATGAAAGTAAAAGAGGAGAGTGAAAAAGTTGGCTTAAAGCTCAACATTCAGAAAACTAAGATCATAGTATCTGGTCCAATCACTTCATGGGAAATAGATGGGGAAACAGTGGAAACAGTGTCAGACTTTATTTTTGGGGGCTCCAAAATCACTGCAGAGGGTGACTGCAGCCATGAAATTAAAAGACGCTTACTCCTTGGAAGGAAAGTTTTGACCAACCTAGATAGCATATTAAAAAGCAGAGATATTACTTTGCCAAAAAAGGTCCATCTAGTCAAGGCTATGGTTTTTCCAGTGGCCATGTATGGATGAGAGAGTTGGACTGTGAGGAAAGCTGAGTGCTGAAGAATTGATGCTTTTGAAGTGTGGTGTTGGAGAAGACTCCTGAGAGTCCCTTGGACTGCAAGGAGATCCAACCAGTCCATCCTAAAGGAGACCAGTCCTGGGTGTTCATTGGAAGGACTGATGCTGAAGCTGAAACTCCAATACTTTGGCCACCTCATGCAAAGAGCTGACTCATTGGAAAAGAGCCTGATGCTGGGAGGGATTGGGGGCTGGAGGAGAAGGGGACAACAGAGGATGAGATGGCTGGATGGCATCACCGACTCGATGGACATGAGTTTGGGTAAACTCCGGGAATTGGTGATGGACAGGGAGGCCTGGCGTGCTGAGATTCATGGGGTCACAAAGAGTCGGACACGACTGAGTGACTGAACTGAACTGAACTGAAAGTGTATGCAGAGCAGGGAAGAACTTTGGAAGCTTGCACGCTATATTGACAGTGATCATCTCTGCGTGATCATTCATTTCATTGTTTTGAGCTACAAATATTACTTGGAGAAAAAAAAATAGTAAACACGATAGAGTGTGTAAGATATGATCAAGCATTTAATTTGTTGTAATGGAGAAGGTCCAGTGAACTGCAAGCTTTACCATGAGGGAAAATTCTCACTGGAAAAGGTTTATTACACGAATTTGGTTGAGCTGTCTTTGGCTGAAGGATGCAAGGATGATTGGCAGCTCACATATGAAGAAGAGGGAGCTGAGAAGAAACAGGGCTTGAAGTCAAATTGCTTTGTTACCAAGAAATCAAAGCAATGATTTGGGAACAAACTCAACAATTAGTTTGTCCATTTGAAGCACAACTTCAAACACTGAGTAATTCTCCAGGGATAACTGCCGCTGGAAAGGAGCCATGGCAGTAAGATCTTGTGGGCAGTTGCTGTCTGACTCAGTCCACCAGCTGTACCATTGCTGCAGCGTCTGCAAGTGAGAGTCAGTCGTTCACTGCTGAAGGCTAGAAGCATGTTCTGCTCAGGATGCCTGGTGCCCAGGAAAGATGAAACGTTTATCTCAGCACAACGCTTAGCTAAGTGACGCAAACTCCCCACACCTCCGTTTCCTGCGTTTAAATTCTGTTCTTGCCACTAATCAGCAATGCAACTTTGACAAAGTGTGGAAGTTCTCTGAAACTCAGATTCCTCATTTGTAAAACAGAGCTAATAAGACTTCTAACAGTGTTGCTATGGGCAATTGATGAGAGGATGTGTCTACGTGTCTTGACACAGGGCTTGACTCCTGATTGACAATTAGGAAAGCTAAGCCTCTTCCTATTTCTGTATCAGCGTCACACAACCATCATTGCAAGTCAGTAAGAAGGGTCACAACACACACACACACACATACACACACTTTCAATTAAGCCTAATCACTTTATGGGAGCTGGTTTTCTCCCTGCTTTCACAAGCATCTTGGCAGCATTATGCTGCTGCTGCTAAGTCGCTTCAGTCGTGTCCGGCTCTGTGCGACCCATAGACGGCAGCCCACCAGGCTTCCCATCCCTGGGATTCTCCAGGCAAGAACATTGGAGTGGGTTGCCATTTCCTTCTCCAATGCATGAAACTGAAAAGTGAAAGTGAAGTCGCTCAGTCGTGTCCGACTCTAGCAACCCCATGGATTGCAGCCTACCAGGCTCCTCTGTCCATGGGATTTTCCAGGCAAAAGTACTGGAGTGGGTTGGGCAGCATTATAGTTCAGTACAAATCCTCTGAAGGAGGCAGACTGAGTTGAGAAGGCCTTGCCTCCACTGCAGTAAAATGAGCAAGTGCCTGCTCAGTCGTGTCTGACTCTTTGTGACCCCCATGGACCAGGCCCACAAGGCTCCTCTGTCCATGGAGTTTCCCAGGCAAGAATATTGGAGTGGGTTGCTACTTCCTTCTCCAGGGGATCTTCCTGAAGCAGGGATTGAACCCATGTCTCTTGAGCCTCCTGCGTTGGCAGATTCTTTAGTACTTGCATCACATGGGAAGCACTAAGATTAGTTTTTTGGGTTTTTTTTTCCTCTGTATGTGAGGACATCTTACCCTTTGAACCACTGTTTCCATCTGGGCCAAGGCTTCTGGCCTCTTCTGCCGTGATCATCACTTTCACCCAGAGGGCAGAGAGAAGAGTCTTAGACACAGTGGTGAATGTACCACTGCCCACTCATGCTCCTCTTATGACCCATTGAGCTTCTGGACCTCAGAACCTGCTGTGGAGTCGGCATCCCCCACCCCAGCCCTTCCATCCATATCTGACTCCCCAAGACTAAGCTACCTGCCCACCAAAGATGAGAAACTCTCCTGGATTCTTTCTGACCTGCCGTGTGCCTGTTCCTGGGTTTTCCTGGACAGCCTGTTGACACAAGCTTCCTCTTGGATGCTAGAGAGACTAAAATCCCTTCCTAATAAGAAACATCATCATCCATTCATTCAACAAAGCAGTCATCAAGCATATTATATATGAATCACATTTCAAGTGCTGGGGATACAGTAGTAAAAAATACATGAGCTCTGAGTCAGACATTAGTCATATTAGATAATACAGATCTTTGCTTGAATTCTCTTTTTCTTCCCCCTCAACATGCTCCCATTACCCTGCAGCAAGCATGAATGCTATGCTCTCCATGGGGAGATGCCCAAGTCTAAGTGGACCACTGCCCAAACTCTCTCTCCTGGTGGCCCAAGTGGGCTTGACCCATCCAGCTGTTCTCAACTATCTGCCTTTGTCCCCAAGCCCCTCATGACAAGCTGCCCTGAGTGACTTTGGAACATGAAACAGGTGTAAGATCAAAGACAGAAGGAATGGCCTTGACCCTGGCCTCATTGGCAGCAGGTTCTAACCAAAGAGGATTATTTGGCCATCAAATACTGTTGTAAAAATACTAATATTCCCTCAAAGTTGCTTCATAGTTTGTGCGTGCTTATGGTGGTTCAATCTCCGAAAGAGATATACTTCTCTTGGGAAGTCATTTCTGTAGAGAATCTAGGTTACTTGACCATGCAATTGAAAGCACAATTGTAGGATGCTATTTTGTGTCTAAGGTGTAAGCCCCACATTTAAAAAACATAGAATGTTTTCTCATTTTCTCTTCTTCTGCCTTATTGCAAACTGGCAGTATCACCTTTCAGATGAATGCCTACAATGTGGCATGTGTATATATTGGTGCTTGTAAGTATTTTATTCATCTAATTTTTACATCAAACTTATAGTAGTTATTATTGATTTCTTTCATTTTCCAGATAAGAAATGAGAGGCAGAAGTTAAGTAAGTTAGTTCACACAGCTGGCATAGGAGCTAAGATTCATAGCTCACTATTTTCACAACCCCTGCCTTTAATACTGCGCTGTACGCTCTCTCTCAGGTATTGTGTGCTTCGTTATTCCCTGACTCAACCATTTCTTCTGTGTATGGTAGATTCTTTGGTCCTTTGTTTTAAACGTCAAGGTCTGCAAGCTCCCGTCTATCCTGGTGGAGCCACAGAATTCGATTGGGAGAAAGTGAAAATAGAGATAATCTAGCGGGCGATACTGCCATTTCCCTAGTCACCCAAATGCAAAGCTACACAGAGAAGATGATCCTTCAGCGTCCTTCCCTTCTCATGACTTCTAGAGTAAGATCAACATGACTCAGTTCACAGGACATGACACCTAATGTCATATTCAAGGCCAAGATGATTTCGATAAGATTGTGATGCTATAGCTCGTGTCATCTCAGAAACCCTCTGGCACACAGGAGGGATTTAACATGGAGTTGGCCAAAAGATTGAAGGCGGGAGGAGAAGGGGACGACAGGGGATGAGGTGGTTGGATGGCACCACTGACTCAATGGACATGAGTCTGAGTAAACTCCGGGAGTTGGTGATGGACAGGGATACGTGGTGTGCTGCAGCCCATGGGGTCGCAAAGAGTCAGACACGACTGAGCGACTGAACTGAATTGGCCAAAAATGTTGTGTGAGATTTTCCATAACATCTTATGGAAAAACTCAAAGGAACGTTTTGGCCAACCTAATACATTCTGCCAAGTGCATGAGTCTATTATAAGTTAAATATATTCTACTTCAGAAGAGACTCTTTTTTTTTTTTTCATCTTCATTGCCCTTTGCCCCATCAGGGCCTTGGTTCTTCCCTCCAGAATACCACACTTGCCTCCTCCTTCCCTCTCCAGGCACTTTTGGCCTCTCTCCCTGCCCTGACACACCAACCTGCCTTCTTCTACCTTTCCATCTTTCCCACCTCATCCCCACAACCCATCATTCCACCATTCTGAATTATCTACAATGGGAAGTAAGAGAGATACATCACCCCCAGGACCTTACACTTACCACCTCTCAGATGCCTTCTGTCATCTTTCACATTCAGGGCTCAGCTAAGCAGATACCTCCTTCCCAGGGGCTTCCTTCACTGATCGACCCACTTCCCCTGTCTGCACCCAGTCCTAGATGGGGGTCAGGACTCATGGAGCATGTGCACATACAGGACACGCTTTATTGTATACTTTTTCTCATTGATTTGACTGTTTGCCTTTATAAATGATAAGATCTTTGAAGATAACAATTGAGTTTATTTATTGCTATGGCACCTGTGTCCAGTACTCAATAAGTGATGAACAAATATTTGCTGTATGAGTGAAAGCCACTTAGTAACTAGTTTTATTATCTATATTATCTCCACCAACCAATTCACTTAACAAATCACCCCTAGATACATCTTTAAGCACAACTTTGGCCATTCAACCCTTGAAAGCCCTTGAGTCATTCACTACTATTCCAGAATAGAACATGGATGGTTGGCCATAACATGACACACTCAAACTCTCTCTAAAATCCTGTGTCTATTTATGCCCTTTTACCCACTTGCATTTCCTTGAAAGTAGCCAAGCAACATTTTTCTGAAGTTTTACTCATCTTTCCCATCTTTCTGTCTCATGCTCTTTCTTCTGCCGTGAAAAATACTCCTTATGTCACAAGTGGGGAATGCCTTGCTCTTTTCTGAAGTTCTGTTCAAACGTATATTTTTCTTCAGTCTCCCCTGGTATTTCTCAAACAGATGTGCTTTATCTCTAGTTTGTACTGCTCTCACAATGAAACTTTCTATCATTGAATTTCTAGTTTTCCCATCTGTCCACCCTTTCATTAAGCCCTTGCAGTGAGTCGCTGAGGCACCGTGATAGACACGGCTAATCTTTACAGAGGTAAAACACAGTCCTGCTCCTCACTGAGCTCCCGTTTCAGTAGCTAAGACTAACAAATGTAATCAGTTGAAGATATCACTGACAAGAAATCTTTATTTCAGAAAAGCCAAATACTTCAAAGTACATCTTAGAATTGATGAAACACAACACCAAAGTGTGTATTCACAGGTTCCTCTAGAAGCGCACTTCACCTAGGTTTGGGACTAGAGAGGGGCAGTTTCCTGGAGAATAAGGTGCCTGTGATTTCTCTTATAGACTGAAAAGACATTAGGCAAGAGGCAGCCAGGATACTGGCCCCAAAAATAAAACCAGTAGGTTCAAAGTCAGGGAGGAGTGATGACAGAGCATAACTTCTTCAGATGGTAAAATGCGTGAAGCCAAGTTCTTACATTTGTTTTCTCCAGAGGGTTTAATATAGAGCCTTAAACGGGTATGTTAGAATGTTAGATTAAAATTAAATGTATTCTGGGACACAGAAGTATCAGTCAAAGGATATCACCATTTACATCGTCAGTGATGTGTGCTCAGTCATGTCCGACTCCGTGACACCAGGGACTGTAGCCCTTCAGGCTCCTCTGTCCGTGGAATTTTCCAGGCAAGAATACTGGAGTGGGTTGCCATTTCCTACTTGAGGGGGTCTTCACAATCCAGGGATGGAACTTGCATCTTTCGAGTTCCTGCATGGGTGGGCGGACTCTTTACCAGGGCACCACCCGGGGATCCATGCCACGCATATGCTACAATGTAAATAAGCGTGTCACCCGCTCCTTAAACTCTGAGATATGAAACTCACAGCTGAGGAAAGTTTGAAGAATGAACTGCTTGGGGTAAATAGCCAATTCAAAATCTGAAATATAACTAATAAGTTTATCATCCACAAGAATGGAGCCTGAACGATTACACTGTTACACAGTTTGGACTTTCATAAACTAGACTTGGCAGGGCTAATAGAGGTCACTTAGTGCATGTTCCCTCTTCATTATCAATAAAAAGAAGAGACGAGAAAAGCCAACCAAAAAACTAAAACAAAACAAAAAAAAAACCCAACTGTGCTCTAAAAGCCACAGGCAATCTCCAGCTTCTATTTAGACCCACGTTGGTCCACTCAGTTCTTGGCTACATTTCCAGTTTCTGTGTGTGTTTTATTTTCTTCTGTTTAAAGATTCTACCTAGATATGAAAGGTTAACAATTATAGGGAAATTTTCCAAACATGACACTCTTTAGTCTAAAAATATTACCCCACCTTAATTTGGACGCGACTTCTTCAACCTTGAGTGTAGGATAATCTGTAAGTTTATTAGGTGCTGGAATCCAATAATGAACAGGACAGACAATATTTGTTCTCTATGAAGCTTTGCTTCTACAACAAGTGAAAGACAAAACAGAATTAAAAAATAACTAAAATAACACCAGGTAGCCCAGGCAAAGTGAAGGTTCTCCAAGAGATCACGAAGGAAAAAAAAACTTATTCAATAGAGGAGGTCAAGGGACATTTTCTATAATGATGTTATAAAAGCTGAATCCTGAAGGGTAGGAGAATTTCTATATAAGGAGTTGGGCAGACAGCATTCCAAATAAAGGCAAGAATAACCATAAACAGCTCTGAACAACTACAACAAAAAAAGCAGGGTGGGTTTAACATCTGACAGAGTTTTCTGAAGAGATAGGGGTGATACGCAATATAATCAGGAAAGGTAACCTGGGATCAGACCACACAGGACCCTGGAGGTCTTGGGAAGGATTGAGGTCCTGAGAAAAATGGGAATCCAACAAAGGATGTCAACAGGAAAGTTATGGATCTGATTTACAGTTTTAAAAGTCTCACTCTTGCGCTACAGGTGATCTTGTAAAATGTTGCAACCACTCTGGAAAACACTAGAGAGGCTCATCAAAAGAATAAAAACAGAACTACCATGGATGCAGCTATCTCTTCTGGGTATATATCTGAAAGAACTGAAAGCAGGATCTCAGAGCGATATCCGCACCCACGTTTATAGCTGCTTTATTCACAACAGCAGAAAGGTGGCTGGAACCCAAAGTCCATGGACAAATGACCGGATAAACACAACGCAGCATATATGTACAGCGGAATACCATTTAGCCTTAAAAAGAGAAATTTCTGTCAAATGATCCAAACCTTGAAGATATTAAAATAAAGGAGCCAGTCATAAAAAGACAAACACTGTATGATTCCACGTATATGAGGTATTTAGTGTAGTCAAATTCACAGAAGGAGAAAGGAGGCCCGGTGAGTGCCAAGGGCAAGGAGAAGGGGACAAGGAGAGCTTTTACCTAATACATATTGCTTCAGTTTTTCAAGATGAAAACTTTTGGAGATCTGTTATACAATAATGTAAGTATCCTGAACACTACTGAACTGTACATTTAAAAATGGCTAAGATGGTAAACTGTATGTTGCGTTTTTTTACTATAGCCCTCTGGCAGCTGGTGGAGAATGGGCTAGAAGGGGCAGCGGGGAGCCGTGGGGGTGGAGCACCAGCTCTCAGCACCCAGGCTGGCGCCTGGGATAGGCATGCAGCAGAGTCTGCAGGTCAGCGAGCTCCTTCTACAAGAACACATCCGAGGCCCACAGCTCCAAGTTTTCACCCACAAAACCATTCCAAATGTCCATGTATCTCATTCCTGCAACATTGTAACATCTTGTGTCTGAAGAGATCAGATGCAATAAAATATAAGAAACTCTCCAACAGCTGGTGATGGAATTGGCTCTCTTTAGGGCCGGAATAGGTCTTTGCCTTGGAGGAAAGAGGAAGAAGTCAGGTAACAGGTGGGCTCCAAGTAACTGGATGTAATCTGCCTGAAGTATTAGATACTCTGTGTCTGTCTCCCACCAAAGATGGACTGTTCATTGTTTCTAATAAACCTGAGTACCAGCAAGTTCGACATTCTTCCTGACTCATCTTTACATCTGGATCACAGCAGCAATCCTAAATGGCTAAAACACACAAGGGCAGAGAGGAGAGCCCAACTCCTCAGCTTATACATTCTTCAGTTCAGTTCAGTTCAGTTCAGTCAGTCAGTCGTGCCCAACTCTTTGCGACCCCATGGACTGCAGCACTCCAGGCTTCCCTGTCCATCACCAACTCCCGGAGCTTATTCAAACTTATGTCCATTGAGTTGGTGATGCCATCCAACCATCACATCCTCTGTTGTCCCCTTCTCCTCCCGCCTTCAATCTTTCCCAGCATCAGGGTCTCTTTCAACATTCCAACATTATACATTCTTAGAAAATAATTATTTTGTATTTTGATTAAAAGGGCTTCCCTGGTGGCTCAGACAGTAAAGAATCTGCCTGCAATGCAGGAGACCTGGGTTCACCCCCTGAGCTGGGAAGATCCCCTGGAGAAGGGAATGGCAATCCACTCCAAAAAATTACATTTAAAATTCATTAGGAAGTCTTTCATGCAGACACAATAATTTTTTATCAGCCATACATACAAGCTATAAGGAATATAACAAGTTCTCTCACTCAGCTTTAAGAAGTGGAATATTTTCAACATAGGGAAAGCTGTTGGGTACTTATCTTCAGTCATACCTATCTCCCCATCCCCCAAAATCACTGCTACATTTTGTGTTCACAATTCCTTGCTTTTGTCAATGATTTCACTACATTGAGATATGCATCTCTGATGGTCAATTTTATGTGTCAACTTAGCTAACTAAGAGTATGCCATTATTTAATCTAGGTTTTGCTGTGAAGGAATTTTGTGATTGTGGTTTATAGATACAATAATTTGATTTTAAGTAAAGGAGATTAAGCTCAACCTAACATGGCCTCTTCTAATCAGCTGAAAAGATTTAAGAGCAAAATTAAGATTTCTGAGAAGAATAAATCTCATTAGTGGACTGTTAAAGAGTCTCCAGCCTGTTGGGCTCCCTGATGGATTTTAGACTTGTCAGCCCCCACAATCACATAAGCTAGTTCCTTAAAAAATTCCTTTAATACACACACACACACACACACACAACACACAGAGACTGGATTCATTTCTGTGGTAGGACCTTGACTGATATGGAAGCCCTAAAAACTGTGTAGTTTTGCCTTTTTTGAAACTTTAAATAAGCAGTTGCATACTGTAGCTCTTTCTCTGCAGTATTGTGGAATTCATTCATGGTGATGTGTACAGGTCTAGTTCATTTCTTTTAAATTTTGTACAGTATGACATTGTATGATATAACACATACCATTTTCTTGCTAAAGGGCATTCACACCACTTTTACATTTTCCTTTCTGGAATAATAACACTACTACGACAATGTGGCTATAATAGTCTTGTATATGTTTCTTGGTGCACATACATAAGAACATCACTAGAGCATACAAATAAGAGTAGAATTTTTGGATCACAGAGTATCTGAATCTTCAACTTTCCCAAGTAACCAAATTGCACCAAAATGGTTGCATCTCTCATCAGAAAAAAAACCAATTTGCACCCTGCCAGCAATATGTTGCAGCTTTAATTACTCGATGTTCTCAATAAAACCTGAAATTATCAATAAAAGCACTTCTAACAAAGACAGATATCAGATCTATTTGGAAAATGAATCAATAGAGCTTAAGGAGGCCTTATATGTGAAAGGTGAAAGAGAGAAAGGAGTTAAGAATCATTTTCAGATTTTTGACTTTTGTAACAATTAATATTTGCCTCAGGTGTCTTTTCTGGTTTTGTTTTTATCTCAAATACTTGTGATAAACTTGAACATGTTTTAAAAATTAATTTAACAGGCATTAAAAATAGTTGATTTATCACGTTGCATGTAAGGCAACAGCAAACGGATTCAGTTATACATATGTATATGTATAAACTTTGTTTATAGTTCCTTAACTGGTTTGGGGATTGTCTGTATTTCTCAGATCAATGTGCAGGAGCTTTGTTCGGCCACAAGGTGGCAAGCTAAGCATCTTCAAATTTAAAGCACAAAGCTGAGATTTAAGTGAACTCGACTCAGAAAGTTTATAAAGCAAGAATTCTTTCCTCCATAGATTCTTTATGGATGTAATACACATGATTCTTACACACTGTAATATCTTCGTATTTACCACTTTCTTCTATAAAGGAGTGATCAGAAGCCTTGCTGTTTCTCCCTCTCTCTGCACATTCCAGCCTTAGGACATGATCCAGCTACACCAAATTCCTCCAAGATGTGTATACCACTCTTTTTCTGCTTCCATGGCATGGGGGGCTGTTGACTGAATACTCTGCTATTTCTAGTTCACCTACTCAACAGAAAAATCAAACACAAGTCTCAGAGACATCTCTGGAGAGGTCTGGGTCTCTTCTAGCAGTGATTCACCACTCCTCCAAATGCCCTAAAATTTTTTTCTATATATGACTATTAGAGCTGGCACGTTTTCTTATGATATCTTTGTCTCCCCCTCCCCAAATGTTTGCTAGTTACCAATAGGAAGACAAGATAGGTGTTTCTTTTCTCTGTTCTAGGGCCTTGCACTCTGGCTGCCCAGCTGATGGATCTCAATGAATGTTGACTAGCTTGCTGAATGAATGAAGAAAAGGAAGAAAGGAATATTGAATGAAAGTGGATATTGTAATTTTGAGTAATTTATACTTTCTATCAATATGTATAGTACTTAACACAGTGCTTATACTTTTAGAACTTCTATTATTTAATTTATTAAACTGATTTAAAAGTAAAACACATACTGAGTGGTTTGTGAACAAGAAGCTGCTCCTGCCCACGAGGGTCTAAGCCAAGAGGACTTGGGGAGATGGTATAGCTCAGGAAACAGAGAGCCAGGCAATGAGTGCATATGTAAATCAGCATTAAATACCGATCTAGTAAACTGATTCACTTAGTAAATGTGGTTAAATTACTGAGCTTAGCCATTGACAGGGAAAGTTTCCATAAATCAGTTGATACGTTAAATGTTTTTCTCAGCAAACAATATTACTGATTTTCCACAAAGGTTACAATTTAACAAACACATGATACTGATTTTTTTTTAAAGGTTCTCAGTCTAGAATTACAAGGATTTCAGTGGAATTGTAATTCTTTCTAATTAAAAGCCTCAACATGCACACATGTGCCATAAGGCACTAGCCACCATGTGCTGTACTGGAATTCAAACCTGACTCCATCTCTTTTGTCCTGTGAATATAAACTCCTTCCTCATCAGTAATTTTTTTGCTTTTGATCTTCTTGGGTTTAATCCTAGCAGGTTTCCTCTCTGTATTAACTTATTCTAGACTTTTTATTC
Organism: Bubalus bubalis; assembly: GCF_019923935.1. Classification (NCBI taxonomy): domain Eukaryota; kingdom Metazoa; phylum Chordata; class Mammalia; order Artiodactyla; family Bovidae; genus Bubalus; species Bubalus bubalis. The sequence goes on along the minus strand of NC_059161.1, from coordinate 91,545,052 downwards.
AATTTTAATTTACAATTAATTATATTAAGAGTTATGGAACCCCTACTGAGTGCAAGGAAATGGGCTATGCTCAAACATTGTGACGCACTCCTAATTATTTTTAGCTACTCTTTTGATAAAGGCCTATTCTGTGCCAGGTATTCTTCTAGGAGGAAGAATCTAAGTAGCAAAGATTTCTATCATATGCTTGAGGATCTTATCTACTTGTTGGGGATACACAGAAAGAACTTCTTCCCAAAAGTTTTTGCATATATTTTTTAGATTCTTTACAGAAGACAGTTGCTAAAGATTGTATATAGCCTGGGCCACACATTTGAAAACTTGATCTTTTTTCCTTAAGTCAAATCTAGTAGGAAAGCCACAGTATATTGATTTTAGCCAGCATTCTCAAATGGAGCAAGTCAGCATATAAATTGCTGTTGACTATTATTGAATACCCACAGTATGCCAGGCACTATTAATTCAGCTGAAACTCATTAATTCAAGTGAATAACTAGGTCCGCATTAAGAGGGCTCACATTTTACAAATGACCAAGCAAGAGAAAAACACCCAGCTGAAAGGCAACAGAACTGGCAGGCACTTCCATCATCTGCTGTTAATTGGAAGAAGTAGAACTTAATTTTATTCAGAATAATGCTCCATTATGGCTTTGGAAAGTAATGAAACCTCAGAGCATCTGAATGGGCTCCTCTAAAAAAACTTTCCATGAGACAAGACAGATGGGTTGAAGGAGGAGAGGGGTCTTCTTTAGAAATTTTAAGGACTTAAAATGAATAACATCTACAGTTTTGTGGCCAAAGAACCAGAGAAATCACATTATTTTCCCTGGCCATCCAAGGACTGCTCCCTTTGAGACCAATTTAAGGATGAGAGTAATGGAGGGTTGAGAGAAGAAAATGAAGCCCACGCTGAACTTGAGAACCTGCTCCTCTAAGAGTTCTGGGTGCCCTCCCTTGCTGTGAAAGTAATTAGAAGTTGATATTCTGGAGTCAGAGTACTCACATTTTTATATGACTTGATATTACATCTTCCTAACAATTTCTTACTAGTGTCTTTCGATCATCACATCTTATTTTAACAAATATTTATTAAGCGTTTCTATTGAGCTAAGCAGTCTGTTATCTATTCCCAGATATGAGGGATATAATAATTAACCAAACAGTTTTATCCCCTGCCCTCATGGAGATTACATGGAGTAGGGAAGACAGAAACTTAATGCATTGATGGCCACTTAAATATAGCCATAATGAAGTATACTGGACATTTGGAGCGCATACCCGTAACTAGTAATGCATATGGTTCAACAGGTCTGGATGATAATACATATGATACGCACGCTTTACTGATCACCTATGCTGTTCTTGGCACTATTCTAAGTATTTTGCATTATTTTTTATTTCACAACTACTGTGTAAGAACCAGATAAACTCCTGTCACTGATGAGACTCTTGCCCTGTGGACTTCACGATGCCAGATGGTATACACTGTATCTCAGCAACAAGCTGGTTATAGTCTGAGGGCTGCCATTTTGCCAACTCGTTTTTAAAACTCAGTTTACTTATCTATTTTAAATTTGTATTGGTGTATAGTTAATTTACAATGTTGTAAATAAGTACAGTTTCATAAGTACAGCAAAGTGACATATATATATATATATATATATATATATGCATATCCATTCTTTTTAAGATTCTTTTCTCATACAGGTTATCACAGAATATTGAGTAGAGTTTTTAAATATTTAGTGTTTAAATGTTAAATGTTCTGTGTTCAAATATTTCCTTGTCTGTGAAGCCTTCTACCCAGGAAACCAGTGTTTTCTCTTCTGTGGTTCCAATACTCATGGCTTAAACTCCCATATATTGAGATGCAATTGGTCTATTTATATGTCTGACTCCCCTACTGGGCTATAATCTTGATGAATGAGACTAAGGTTTAACTGAATTAATTATTTTTATATCTCTTGCATCTGATATGCTCAATACTTGATATTTATAGGTACTCAATAAATATGTATTGAATCTTTGTCAACTGAAATAAAATGTGCTCTTATACTCTACAACAAGCCTGCCACACATACTGGAAACTACAGAGAGAATTTCATTTAAATTACAAAGAAAATATTTGAAAGGCAAAGTGTTCACTGATAAGTATCTAGAATGGATACTTGCACCTGGTACACAACAGATATCCGTTTGAGGATTTAAGATGGACAATTTCTTTATTTCCTGTGTTGATGAACACTGTCTAAGTGTCAGAGAAAGTAGCAACTAGGTTTCAACCAAAGAGAATACACTTAGATAATTTAGCCTTGGGCTTGTTTTGCAATCTTGACTTATGCTAAGTGTAATGGGGAAAAAAATGTGCTTTGAAAAAGTACACTTTATAAGATCAAGCAAAGTCTAATAGCATCGCGACCCTGAAGCTGGAAGGGGTGCTGACTCGTCCTTTGGTTCAGTCTCCTGTCTCCGTGACCTGCTCGGGCCTGACGACGTTCACAGACTGAATGACGACTGCCACACCCAGGTCACCTGTGTCCTCTCAACGGGAGTTCTTCTCACGACTGTCTATACTCTGCTGAACATAAGCTCTAAAGCACCATTAAATGAAAAATTAAAAAAAAAGAAAAGAAACATTGCTCCCTACTTCCTTCTCTGCATCCAGAGAACTCACTTGTTTCTGAGGGACACTCCAGCTAGATTCAGATTCCCACTGTCTATTGTGAAGCCTTCTGCGTTTGCGTCCTCTGAAAGCGTTTTATCACTCAATGCTTATCATAGCCAGCTTGAGATCAAAGTAGAGTATTTTGGAATTGCCTGCATCATTTATTCAAGTAAGAATCTCAGAGATGTATGCATCCCGCCTTACAACTAAATCAATTCTAACAGTGCTCTTGTCTTACGTTTCTTGATATTCCTCCAAGCAACTAGCATAGTCTCTGCACCTTGTACATATTATAATAAGGATGTAAAAATATTTAAACTTCATTTCTTAGAAGAAGCAAATCCAACTTTTTTTAAAGCACAGTTCAATTCCATATAAATAGGTTTATCTTGGGTAACATTTCTAGAAAAAAATCCATTCCCTATCAGGCTACATTCCTTGTGCCTAGCATAGTGACTGATCTACAACGACCTCCGAATAAAAACACGTTGCGTGAATGAAGGAAGACTACTGACAGCTGTGGACTTCCCAGCCTCACTAACAGCGGGCTGTGTCCAAACATGACGCTGAGTAAATGAGTGAGTGAGTTCACACCCATATGTCCATGTATGCAAGGAACACTACGCATAAAGCTATTGTGATTTTCTTTATATTTAATATCAATGCTGATACATTTTTAAAAAGCCTGACATTTTTTGAGGCCTTTTTCTAACATAATTAGTGAGGAGAAAAGACTGGATGACCTTTTAACAGCAATCCCCAGAGCTGAAAGAAATCATGCTTTTCTCCAGAAACTGGAATTTTTGCTGTGAGCAGCAGCACTGGGAGCTCCCTGGAAGGGTCAACATGTGTCCCAGTATAGATCACGGGGGCAAAGCTGACAGATGGGGTTTGGATGCCATCCCTGTAAAAGCAATTAAAAAGCAGACCCTAAAATCTGCTTTGTTCTTGCAACTTCCTTCTTGCAGCTCTGGAGCTCTTAGCCCCGGAAAGTTTCTGTAAAGCAGCTAAATGAGCACAGTATGGCTACCATGATTCTTAGGCCTTGGTGCCCCGTCTCTGCCCCTGAGTAGACACTATCTTTAGCAAAAGTACTTTTCTTTGTCTGGCAGGCAGATCCCTCATCCAAAATCTATTAGGGAACGAGGCTAGAACAGCGGTTCTCTGTTGTGCTGGGGAGTTTCTGATATGTCATCCTCACATGCGAGAAGCACTGAAGGTATTCTGATTGCAAATCATGTGCTTGAGAAACGGGAGAGCAGATTTCAGAGGCTATAACATCAAATCTCACTTTCTTGCTTTCTGTTGTGTTGGCTTTAAAGGAAGAGAAGGGAGTCAGATTACAGTAAATTCAACCACAAAAAAGCATAGCTATTTTATCTCAGTTAGAACTATTGTTGTTCAGTAGCTAAGTCACATCTGACTCTTTACAACCCTGTGGACTGTAGCACACCAGGCTTCCCTCTCCTTCACCATCTCCTGGAGTTTGCTCAGGCTCACGTCCATTGAGTCGGGGATGCCCATCTAACCATCTTGTCCTCTGTCGCCCCCTTCTCCTCCTGCCCTCAACCTTTCCCAGCATCAGCGTATTTTCCAGAAAGAACTATTTTAAGGGACCCTAACTGATGTGATAATAAGAGCTAGCTGCAAAGTTCTCTTTCTCTGTAATATTTTGAGGGATTTAATCAACACTTGGGTATGTTGATAAGAATAAGTTGCCTGTCATAGAAGAAAAACTGCTGAAAACAGTGGGCAAGAGGCTGGCTAAATCCGTGCTAGCACAGAGCTGTAGCAATTTGGATCAGAGTGGACCCCAGAGTACTGGCTGTGCAGAGTCACTGGGGACACAGCAAATGTCCCTAAAGGAAGACTTATATCTCCTGAAAGAAACTTACCCAAGAGGGTAGTACTTTATTCTTCCTTAATTTGGTGAGACTGAAAAAGGGCTGGTTGGAAAAAGAGTAATACAACTCAAAAAGCTTGAAATGCCTCTAACTTCAAATATATAACTTCAAATAAATAGCACCTCCATTTCTTTGCTATTCTACATATAACATGTTTAGTTAATATTTATATAGATTTTTATTTAATAAAAAGTACTTCTCACAGAACTATTTTTAATCAGAGTTATAGGTCTCAAATTTTCGTAATTGTTAAATGGTTTGGACTAAAGAGTATCTAAGGTCCCTCATCCCGTGTCAATGATTTTTTAAATAGCAGATGTGAGTGTATGACTACTGCCACCTGGTGGCTGCTACCTGAACTGTACTTAATAAACCTGTAAGTCACTCCTGTTTTCCAGCTATGTTTGCAGTTTCAGTCCTGTTGAGTGACCGGATCCCAGTGCAACCTGCTGTGATGAATTTGTAACTTGAAGTGGCCTCGCAAGCTATTCCATATGATTTTGTGAGACATCAAAAAAGACATAAACAATTGTATTCTAATTTTAAAGACCTCTAGAGACAGATTCTCCAACTTCTCTTACGTCACCATTTCTGTGTTTAACCACATTTGAAGTTCTTCCTGGTATTAATCCTTCCTATTGCATTATTGATGTATGTTTAAAGCACTTTCTTCTGAACTCCAAAGCAAAGCTAAAATGTTTTCATCTTTGTTGGAGGAAATTAAAAGGACATACACACAGGTGTTAACACTGTTTCCAAAAGAAGTCTCTGACATATAAAACTTAGGCCTCTCTCAGTCACTACCATGCACTTAAAAATATCCATACAATGTCTCCATTAGCTGAAGCATGGGCTGTCAAAGTAGCAGAAGAGGGAATCAGTGTGGCTGTAGGAATCTGGTATAAATCATCAACTGGCTACTTGCTGTACAACACTGGGGAGATTAATTTCATGATCAGTTTCCATTTGTACATGGGGATAAAAATTCCCACCTTATAGCTTTTATTGGATAAATAAAGTGACTAGAATATAGCAGTGTCTAATAAATGTTAGCTAGCTCTCTGCGGCACACAAAGCATTATGAATGCTACTGAAAAAAGATTTCCAGCCCTGAAAACTTCAGCACAATGCCTGGAGCGCACCGTGTGCTCAACACCTATCTGTTGAATGAGTGAATGGGTATTCAGTTCAGTTCAGTTCAGTTCAGTTGCTTAGTCATGTCCGAATCCTTGAGACCCCATGAATCACAGCACGCTAGGCCTCCCTGTCCATCACCAACTCCCGGAGTTCACTCAAACTCACGTCCATCGAGTCGGTGATGCCATCCAGCCATCTCATCCTCTGTCGACCCCTTCTCCTCCTGCCCCCAATCCCTCCCAGCATCAGAGTCTTTTCCAATGAGTCAACTCTTCACATGAGGTGGCCAAAGTATTGGAGTTTCAGCTTCAGCATCAGTCCTTCCAATGGACACCCAGGACTGATGACCTTTAGGATGGACTGGTTGGATCTCCTTTCAGTCCAAGGGACTCTCAAGAGTCTTCTCCAACACCACAGTTCAAAAGCATCAATTCTTCGGCGCTCAGCTTTCTTCACAGTCCAACTCTTGCATCCATACATGAACACTGGAAAAACCATAGCCTTGACTAGACAGACCTTTGTTGGCAAAGTAATGTCTCTGCTTTTCAATATGCTATCTAGGTTGGTCATAACTTTCCCTCCAAGGAGTAAGCATCTTTTAATTTCATGGCTGCAATCACCATCTGTAGTGATTTTGGAGCCCCCAAAAATAAAGTATTACTCACATTCAAATGTCAGCTGAGAAGGATCACTTGGTAGGCACTGATGCTCTAGTTCAAATTTATGTGGGTAGGAGGTGAGCCTGATCACAGAACAGGTGCTATGAGAATAGGATACAGATCATGTAACATATTGCTACAAATTGTATTTAATTGTACTGATATCAGCTTCCCCTAGGAGCCTATGAACTCCTTCAAGGCAGGGGCTACATTTTAAGTATATTTTCATCCTCTATACTAATCACTAATAATGATTGCTATTCACTATCTGTTATAACTATTACTAATCACTAATACTTGATCACTAATTAAAGTGAAAGTGTTAGTCGCTCAGTCATATCTGACTCTCTGTGACCCCATGGACTAAACAGTACACCAGGCTCCTCTGTCCATGGAATTCTTTAGGCAAGCATACTGGAGTGGGTTGCCATTCCCTTCTCCAGGGCATTGTCCCAACCTGCTGCTAAGTTGCTTCAGTCGTGTCCAACTCTGTGTGACCCCATAGACGGCAGCCCACCAGGCTCCCCCGTCCCTGGGATTCTCCAGGCAAGAACACTGGAGTGGGTTGCCATTTCCTTCTCCAATGCATGAAAGTGAAAAGTGAAAGTGAAGTCGCTTAGTCGTGTCCAACTCCTAGCGACCCCATGGACTGCAGCCCACTAGGCCCCTCCGTCCGTGGGATTTTCCAGGCAAGAGTACTGGAGTGGGGTGCCATTGCCTTCTCCGTTGTCCCAACCTAGGGATTGACTAATATGACCTTCTCATTAATATTTAATCTAATTGAGTACTGCTGACCAACCTAGACAGCATATTAAAAAGCAGAGACATTACTTTGCCAACAAAGGTCCATCTAGTCAAAGCTATAGTTTTTCCAGTGGTCATGTATGGATGTGAGAGCTGGACTATAAAGAAAGCTGAGTGCCAAAGAATTGATGCTTTTGAACTGTGGTGTTGGAGAAGACTCTTCAGAGTTCCTTGGACTGCAAGGAGATCCAACCAGACCATCCTAAAGGAAATCAGTCCTGAATATTCATTGGAAGGATTGATGCTGAAGCTGAAACTCTAATATTTTGGCCACCTGATGCAAAAAGCTGACTCATTTGAAAAGACCCTGATGCTGGGAAAGATTGAAGGCGGGAGGAGAAGGGGATGGCAGAGGATGAGATGGCATCACTGACTCAATGGATATAAGTTTGAGTAAACTCAGGGAGCTGGTGATGGACAGGGAGGCCTGGGGTGCTGTGGTCCATGGTTTCTCAAAGAGTCAGACATGACTGAGTGACTGAACTGAACTGGACTGACCCCTAACATAACCACTATTTCTAGATGCAATTTTACTTGATGAAGTAATGATATTTCTCTTTTATATAAGAAAATGAAACTGTAAGCAAATAGAATCAGAAGCTCTTTCTCAGATACACATTATTGGTTTTAATAGCCCAGGGTTTCCTTAGAAACTGACTCCCAACTATCTCTAGACATCAAGGCAAAAAATGGTTAAATGTTGGACACACAGAGAATTTAAGGGCTAAGGGCAAAGACCCTCTGACCCCCAAGATTTCAGCTGGTGCAAAAAATGTCAGGGGAAACCCTCTGTCACAGTGTGACAGACCGAGTTGGTAATCCACTGTATGAGTGTTAACCCGGAGCCTGTGGTTTTAGAGAAGCACAGCTGTTTGTCATCAAGAGCAAGGCCACCACGCTGCCACAGTTCCTCGCTCCACTTTCAAGCGGATTTTAGGATAAATTTTGTGAAAACTGTACTATAAAAAGCCCTGATGCCGTCCTTTCTCGGGTCTGCAGCATGAAGAGGGTCAGCTTTACTTAAGTGATTGGCTTCCTGTTTTTCTTAATTATACAAAATGGGGACAATGCAAAACACAGCTGGTGGAAACTCAGATGTTGCTCAAAGCCTGAAACACGTAACAACTTGGTGATGAAAAACAGAAAATTCTTGCTGGTGAGGAGATAGGAGCAGTGACACGCTTCCAGGGGCATGCTTACTATAGCTGAGAAGCTGATTTCACCTCAGAAAAGAAGACAAGGAGAATGTCTTGCCACGGGGTGTAAATGGTAGCATTTAACTTAGACACATGCATGCGATTGAATAGAACAGAAAAGAAGAAGAAGAAAGGGGTGAGGGAGAGTAATGAATAACTGGTTTATGGGTGACTATGATTTTGGTACCTAAAGGGCAATGAGGAATTTCTTCGTAATCTGCAACATGTACCTGTGTACACAGTTGCTTAGCTGTGTCAGACTCTTTGTGGCCCTATGGACTGTAGCCCACCAGGCTCTTCCGTCCATGGAATTTATCAGGCAAGAATACTGGAGTGGGTTGTCATTTCCTCCTCCAGGGGATCTTCCTGAACCAGGGATCAAACCCACATCTCCTGCAGATCCTGCATTGGCAAGCAGATTCTTTACCACTGAGCCACCTAGGAGTCACAGAGATTTCTCTGGTACATATGAAGAGTCAAACTACCCTAGGCGGTGAGAAAAGAAGCAGCAAAGTATACTATAAGTAGACAGTTATCAAACATGGCATGGAATGCGGCCTCCTGGGGAAGAGAGGCTGTATTGCTTAACCAGGATTTGGAACAGGTATTTGGTACAATGTGACATTAAAGGAACTCTTCATACATTTGCTGGCTCCTTGGTGGATCACTACTCATCTTTCAAGGCTGAGTTCAAGTACTACCTCCTCTGTAATGCCTTTCTCCAACAACCAGGCTGAAATAACACATCTTCTTTGCATCTCCTCTGGTGCTGTGTAGCACTTAGCAAACTATCACAATTGGTGGTGTATACATCTGCCTTCCTGCTCTGCTGTGTCTTAAGTCGCTTCAGTCGTGTCCAACTCTTTGTGGTCCTATAGCTCACCAGGCTCCTCTGTCCATGGGACTCTCCAGGTAAGAATACTGGAGTGGTTGCCATTTCCTCCTCCAGGGGACCTTCCTGACCCAGGGACCAAACCCGCATCTCTTATGTCTCCTGCATTGGCAGGCAGGTTATTCACCACTAGCGCCATCTGCGAAGCCCTCCTGCAATATTAGGAGCTCCTTAAAAGCAGAGGTTATAACTTGATCATTTTTCTAACTCCCCCAGCAATTAGCATCAGGCAAGACCTTAAGAGTTCAATAAATGTTAATTGAATGAGTTAATCAATCAATCTGAGTAAACATATGGTTGATAAAATATAGATGTCTTTATGTGTTCAACCTCATTGCTAGAGTATGCAAATAAATTCAATTCAATACACCTCTAATTTATCATGCACTTACTGTGTGTCAGATGCTGTGCTTGATACTGTTAAAAGAAAGAGTGTCTCCTAAATGCGAAACCTGTTGCTGAACTGTTGTAGGTTTGAAGCCCTGATTTCTAGGATTCCATAGCCACCAGTGGCTAACCAACTGCTCTATTGTGTCAAATAGATTAATTGACCTGAGCATGACCATAGTTCTCTCACAATATCTGTTTCTTCTTCCACTATATTAACAAAGCCTCAACATTTTAGCTGAATATAAAGAGGTAAGAAGAAGTTTCTTCTATGAGAGCTCAGACAATCCTAGAAAGTAAGAAAATTATGCTTCCAAGGCTTGCTAACACTGTTCAGCATTCCAGTATGTTATAAAAGAAGGTTTCTTGAGAAAAAAGTCCATATTGCTGAGTTAGGATTTAAAATAAGTCTTATGTGTTGAGCAACGTTTTTTTTTAAACTGCTTATACATAAAAGTGATTTCTCTTTCATGAATTTCTACCTATTTTTCATAGCTGCTACAGAATAATACTTGTTACTCATTACTTTTACAAAATATTCCACACACTTCCCTGTAGCTACATGTGGCCACGTGATAAACCTGGACCAATGGAGTGCAGGCAGAAGTGCTTTGTGGCAGTTTCTGGAAATATTCCTTGAGACAGGGCATTTGTGCTCCCCTTCCCCGCGCGTCTTTGTCTTGCCGTTTTGACCTAAGATGGAGACCTCTTGAAGATCATCAAGAGGGGAAAAGACCGGGGCACTGACCCGGTAGCGACTTACCCTGAGCGAATACCTGGGCCGTACAAGCAGAGGGAAACAAGCCTCCACTCTAACTCAGCTCCTGCTCCTTTGGTGTCCTGCCAACCAGAAGCAGTGCCCAATCCCAGCTAAACATCACTGTTGACATGTGGTTTCCACTCAGCTGTGGATGAGGTGGGAGCCGTGGTTAGATGGGGAGGTGGATGTCTGTATGTAAGGACGACCTTCGAATGAGTAACAACTGAACAATGAATGAAGGACTTTTAATCTATGTGACTTTCTGACAATCACCCACATCAGTCCCCTTGCAGTTTCATGCCCTCTCGTCTTTGATTACGTAGCCCTCTGCTCACTTCTTTTCTTCATATGACACACTAAGGTGTTGTCTCCAAAAAGAACGTTCCCCTGACTCCCTTTCCGGGGCTAGGTACCTCATCTGTACTCACTTGTAGTCCCAAGTGCATATTGTTGACTTAGATCTGATCTCTCATAATTGTAATCTTTTGCTCTTTTCTTCGGAGAAGGCGATGGCACCCCACTCCAGTACTCTTGCCTGGAAAATCCCATGGACGGAGGAGCCTGGTAGGCTGCAGTCCATGGGGTTGGGAAGAGTCAGACATGGCTGAGCGACTTCACTTTAACTTTCCACTTTCATGCATTGGAGAAGGAAATGGCAACCCACTCCAGTGTTCTTGCCTGGAGAATCCCAGGGACAGGGGTGCCTGGTGGGCTGCCATATGTGGGGTCGCACAGAGTTGGACACGACTGAAGTGACTTAGTAGCAGCAGCAGCTCTTTTCTTTCTCTCTCCTCTATAAATTGTAAGATTCTTGAAAGAGAGGATAACATTGGGTCTCTAAAAGTTCAATGTCTATCACAAAGTAGCTGTCACGTAATAGCACATAGCAGTATTACACAGCTACCCCATCCCATTATCAGCTTTCCTTTCAATAAGACGAAAGACCTAAAACCTACTGCTGGTCAGTTCGTAGAGTCTGGGTCATCCCTGAATCCTGTAGCAGACAGTTCCTTGATTTTCATGACCCTTGTCTCTGAGGACATCTTTCCTTCTCCCTTCCCCTCCTCTGTATCAACTTAGTTCCAAAAATGTATTTTAGGTACCTACTTGGCCAGATACTGGACTGGAAATAATGTTTTAAAATCAGTTTGTCAAAATTTTTTTCTCTGCATTTTATTCTTTTCTGCCAGTTTCTTCATAGACTGAAGTTATCCTCGTGACTCAAAGCTTGAGGACTAGGAAAGTGGGGGGTTGGAGGAAAATCTGTCTTTTGACATTTAAGAGATATGTGCTAAAATTAGGGAACAGCTAGCACTTCTATTTAATAGTCAGATGAGGCCACACACATTTATGAACATTTGAAATAGCCCAGCTTTGTGTTTCTCCAGGCCACAGAGGCCGATGCTATGAAGGAGAGTGCGTGGACATGAAGGAGAAGTCCTGCTTTGTCATGGACACAAGGGTCCCGCTGCTAGGCTGGCTGTTTCTTACTCTGGATGCTCTTCTCCTTCCCCTCCTCCCTCTCCCCCTCCTCCCTCTCCCCCTCCTCCCCACCCGTCTCCTTCTCCCCTTAGTCCTTTATTCTTCTTTCCTTTCTCCTTCTTCTCTTTCTGCTTCATCATCTCTGTTTCTGTCTAGTCCTTCTCCTCCTCCTTTTCCCTTTTCTCTTTTTTCTCCCCCATCCCCTCCCCTTGCAATCAGAAGAAACCAAAGACTATTTCATACCCATTTCAGTGGGGCACACACCAACAGAACTCTGGCAATGAATTGCTCACGAGGAGGCCAGTCTTGGTCTCTCTAGTGTCTTCCTCTTGGTGGCTCAGCCTGGTGCTTTCCCCTCCTCCTGCTCACCAATGCCAAGTGCTCACAAGTATGTCCTTCATTTGTACACGCTCAATGCCTTTTCCCCACTCGCCAATCAACAGCACATTTTTCTCCCACAGAGCTTCAGGAGAGGTGCCATATAGATGCACCAAGCCTCAGAATTCCAGCTACAGTTAACTGTAGAGACTCACAGAATGAATGGAGGAGTAGTGGCTATGTGGGTTGGGGGAGGGAAGGCCCAGGTTTCCAAACATGTGGTGGCTCAGACGGTAAAGCGTCTGCCTGCAACACAGGACACCCAGGTTCGATCCCTGGATCCCGAAGATTCCCTGGAGAAGGAAATGGCAGCCCACCCCAGTACACTTGCCTGGAAAATCCCATGGACGGAGGAGCCTGGTGGGCTACAGTCCATGGGGTCAGAAGGAGTCAGACATGACTGAGCGACTTCACTTTCACTTTCTTTTATCATTTCAGGGAATAGAAAACAAGCATGGAAGACACAGTAAATCTCAGCTGGCTAAATGGACACGTGGGCATTCGAGGTCTAAGAACAACTACTTTTACTTACTGCCTACTTCCTATGTATGTGTGCGTCCTCCGCTTCTTCTCAGTTTATATTTACATCACTATGAGGTAAACATATTCTATCCTCATTTCACACGAGGAAACTGAGATGCCGAGAGATCTGAGACTCTGAGATTCAAAAAGAAGTAAATTTAAATCTAGATTCGTTTAGAGTCTAGGCTTAAATGAACTCCTCATGAAGAGATCAGTCTTGGTCTCTACGGTGTCCTCCTCTTGGTGGCTCAGCTGGGCACTGTCCCCTCCTTCTGTTCACCAACCTCGAGTGCTCACACGTACAACCTTCTTTCCGTACATCCTCAAGGCCTTTTCCCACTCATGAACCAACAGCACGTTTTTCTCCCACCGGGCTTCAGAAGAGGTGACGTGTGGCTGCCAAATTAGTCACGTGTCTTTCTAGTACCTTCTATTAAGAGGTGGAGTCTATTTCTGCCCCTTGAACAATGAGCTGGCTCATGACTTGCTTTGGCCAGTGGAATACAACAACAAAAGTGACGGTGTGGCAGTTTGTGCCCAGATCTCAAGAGGTCTCCCGTTCCTCCTTCTTGCGACACCTGCCACCAGAGCCCCAGGAACAAGCCTCAGCTGGCCTCCGGGAGGATAAGAGGCTACATGGAATGGAGACGATCCATTGCAGCTGAAACCCTTCAGCCTCATGGGTCCCCAAGTGAGATTAGTCAGGCCTGGCCGAGACCAGCAGAACCTACCCAGCTGAGCACGGTCCAGACTGCTGGCCTTCAGAATATTACCAGCAGCAACTCACTATAAGTCTCAGAAGCTCCTGCTTATTCTTGCTGGGTGTGCAAGAAAGAAACACGCTGACCACCTTCCATGTGAGACATTACTCACGGTTGTATTTGCAGTGAGAAGACTTGCAAGACAAAGTAATGTTTCCCTCTGGGACAAAAAGCCAGTGTTGCCTGATATGTGTCCACATACAGACTGAGATCATCTTAGGAGTAATTTCTTTTTTTTTTTTTCTTTTAGTTTTTTTTTTTTCTTTGATTCTTTTATTCTCCTCTTTGATGTTAATTTCTCTCTCACTTACATTATAGTGTTCTATCTACTTTTGTGTATATTTGAAATTTTGTACAATAAAGTAGTTAAACAATTAAAAAAATAATAAAATGTTAGAATTTCCCAACTCTGGAAGTTAGGAGTTCCAGCCTTTTAGTTATTATTTAAAATGTAAACTCTATTTATAGTTACCTACTGATCAGCAAGCTTTGCCAGTTTTCATTGATAGTACCTACACACAATCAAAAAGTGAATTGATCTAAAGAAAATCATTAACAACAAATAAAACTGGTTCTTGAATATAAAAAAAACAACTATTATGACAGGACCTAAGTGACTTATTTTTAGGAATCATTACAAAATCAATATTGTTGTTTATTGAAACAAATGAGATCCCAGACAACAATGCACCAGTAACATTAAGGTAGGCTGGTAAATTTGAATGGGATCACACTTCAAATGCTAGTGAGAAGAAAAGTTATTTAATCTTGAACCATATATATTGAAGACAGTCTTTCCCTCAAATAAAGCCATCCTGGCAAAGAACCAAATGCCACAGTCCCCTAGACTGGAATGCAAACATTCTGTTGGAACAGGAGAAGGAACTTTAACATAAAAGCAAACATTAAGTTTCTACCACATCCAAGAAAGTCAGAGACTGCAGGGAGGAAAAGCAGCCCAGAAACCTGGATATTCTAATAACACTGCCCCTTTTTCCAGGCTTTTCCTCAGAGTGAAGCTGTTCCTTTGCTCTGGGCTGGAAGTTCTGAGTCATTCTCAAAGCTTCTTAGGAACAACTGAAAAGGACTCTGAAGATTTCTGAAGGGGACCTGTGATGGGAGAATCAGAGAATATGCTGGGAAGGGGCTTCATGACTATTCAACCTACTCCTCTGTTTCACAGAAAAGGAAGTGAGGACCAGGGAGGGATGTGACTGGTCCAGCCACACAGCATGAAGGTTCTCTCCAGACTGAGAGTGCAGAGGCTCCGAGTCTCCTGTCCTTCAGCTCAGCTTTCTCCAGGGATGCAGTGCTCCCACTCCCTCTGGGTAGTTTACGGAATGAAGGAGCCTGAGCGTGATGCAGTGAAAGTGAAGGTCACTCAGTCGTGTCCAAGTCTTTGCAATCCCATGACTATACAGTACATGGAATTCTCCAGGCCAGAATACTGGAGTGGGTGAAGTGAAGTGAAGCTGCTCAGTCGTGTCCGACTCTTTGAGACCCCATGGACTGTAGCCTACCAGGCTCCTCTGTCCATGGGATTTTCCAGGCAATAGTACTGGAGTGGATTGCCATTTCCTTCTCCAGGGGATCTTCCCAACCCAGGGATCGAACCCAGGTCTCCCACTTTGCAGGCAGATTCTTTACCAGCTGAGCTACCAGGGAAGCTCCACTGTGATGCAGAGACTGAGATTTAGGAAAAGACAGGTATCATTCAAAAAACTGATCTTCCTCACCAGAAGGAAAGAAAGGTAACTTCATGCTTACTGTTGCAGAGTTTATATCTTGGAAATAATGTTACAGGACACATATTACTCCACTAAGCTAATGTTTCCCTTTAGTAAATAAATAAACACCAAACATCAGTACATTAAATGTCTTAAACAGAAATGTCAAATGTAAATATTGTTGTCAATGTGTGCCTGCTTCATCTCTTTCTTTTTGGACCATGGGTTTGGGTGGACTCCGGGAGTTGGTGATCGACAGGGAGGCCTGGCATGCTGTGGTTCATGGGGTCATGAAGAGTCGGACACGACTGAGCAACTGAACTGAACGTATCTATATATGTTCCAAATTTTACTACTTTGGAGTCTGATGACAATTTTATATATATATATATATATATATATATATATATATATATGAACCAAGCTATGGCTCCTTCTTATTTAACTTATATGCAGAGTGTATCATGCAAAATGCTGGGCTGTTTGAAGCACAAGCTGGAATCAAGATTGCCAGGAGAAATATCAACAAACACAGATATGCAGATGATACCACCCTAATGGCAGAAAATGAAGAGGAACTACAGAGTCTTTTGATGAAGGTGAAAGAGGAGAGTGAAAAAGGTGGCTTAAAACTCAACATTCAAAAAATTAAATTCATGGTATCCGGTCCCATCAAATCCCATCACTTACTGACAAATAGATGGGGGAAAACTGGAAACAGTGGCAGACTTTATTTTCTCGGGCTTCAAAATCACTGTGGACAGTGACTGCAGTCATGAGAGTAAAAGACACGTGCTCTTTGGAAGAAAAGTTAAGACAAACCTAAACAGCATATTAAAAAGCAGAGATTTCACTTTGCCAACAAAGGTCTGTATATTCAAACCTATAGTTTTTCCAGTAGTCATGTACGGATGTGAGAGCTGGACCATAAAAAAGGCTGAGCACCAAAGAACTGATGCTTTTGAATTGTGGTGCTGAAGAAGTCTCTTGAGAGTCCCTTGAACAACAAGGAGATCAAACCAGTTAATCCTAAAGGAAATCAACCCTGAATATTCACTGGGAGGACTGATACTGAAGCTGAAGCTCCAATATTTTGGCCACCTGATGTAAACAGTGAATCACTGGAAAAGTCTCTGATGCTGGGAAAGAGTGAGGGCAGGAGAAGGGGGCAACAGAGGATGAGATGGTTGGATGGCATCATCAACTCAATGGACATGAGTTAAAGCAAACTCTGGGAGATGGTGAAGGACAGGGAAGCCTGGCGTGCTGCAGCCCATGGGATTGCAAAGAGCTGGATAGGACTTAGTGAGTGAACAACAGCAGGTCCTTGAAATCTTTTCTTGAGCTCTGAACACTGTCTACAATGATCTTCAAAATATGTTAATACTTGTGTGTCCATCTAGAAGACAATTAAATGAGCACAGGCTTGCCTATGTCTGGAACCATAGTGAATGATGTGGAATCTCAGGACACTCTACATCCTTAGCCTGCTGGTCATCACTTCGTGCCCACTGCTCTTGGTACCTCAACTGTGGCATGTTCCTGCCAGGAAGCCCCTTCCTTCCCTGAAAGGTACTCTTGTTCCTGGGTTTCCCATCCTGGTGGCTGGCATCACCATCTCCACACTTGTCCAAAGCAAAACCTTGGGCATTGTCTCACCCTTCGCCTTGCTGCTTTTCCACCCTCAACCAGCATCCACCCAGCCACCTGATCATAAATCTGCCCATGTTAATATGCCTCTGAAATCTCCCCCAGCTCCACAGAACTTCCCTCCATCAGGACCACCATCAGCTCTCTCTTGGATACATGCTTTGATTTACTGCCATATCCTAAGCTGGGTCCTTTCCAAAAAATTTTCCTATCATTGGCACTGAAGCGATTTGACATTTGAGCTAACCAAATTCTGTCACTGGCTTCCTGTACGCCATTAATGTTCCCTTGCCCTCAGTATAAAATCAGAGTTCTACACCAGCTTCTCTGTGATCTCAGCTCTATCCATGTTTCTAGCTTCATCTCCTGTAAATCTCCATTTTGTCCATGTTGAATCACTTAGAGCTAGCTCCTTTTGACACACAGAATTCATACGCTCCACAAGGAGCAGTCACATGCTCCACTTTCACCGCCACCATTCTTTCCTTAGTTACCTCCTATACATCAAGACTTAGTCAGACAGCCTCTTCCAGGAAGGTCTGTGCTAACCTCCAACTCCCAGGCTGGATAAAGAGAAGTACGTCCTTCTGTAAAACCCTGTGCACAAGCCCCTTAGAGCACTTTTCACACTGAAGTATCAAGTATAGATGTTCGTGTGTCTATCCCCTATGACCTATAGGCTTTTTGAGACGTGAGTTGATTTATGTTATCATACATCCTGCATAGTGATTTTCATCTTTGGCTAAATAGTAGGATCACTTGGGAAAACTTAAAAAAAAAAATGGCCAGGTCCCACTCCAGACCAATTAGAATCTCAGGGGGTAAACAAGATACACTTCTCACCTCCCGACCTCTGCACCGACTGTTCCCTCTGCCTGGAAAGCCGTTCTCGCAGGCTCACTCCCTCTCCTTTGCCAAGTCTTCCTCAGATGTCACTTTCTCAACGGGGTCTCTTCTGATCTATTTAAACATGGTAGAGCATTTACCTCACATTTCCCGGGGTTAATAGCACACATCAGTCTCCCATGTTATACACTTCGCTTTTTAACTATTGTTATCGTTTACTGTCTGCCTCCCAGGTGCAAGAATCAGTTATTTGGTTCACTGATGGGCAGGGAGGCCTGCTGCTGCTGCTACTGCTGCTAAGTCACTTCAGTCGTGTCCGACTCTGTGCAACCCCATAGATGGCAGCCCACTAGGCTCCCCGTCCCTGGGATTCTCCAGGCAAGAACACTGGAGTGGGTTGCCATTTCCTTCTCCAATGCATGAAAGTGAAAAGTGAAAGTGAAGTTGTTCAGTCATGTCTGACTCCTAGCGACCCCATGGACAGGGAGGCCTGGCGTGCTGCAATTCATGGGGTCACAGAGTCAGACACGACTGAGCGACTGAACTGAAGTGAACTGAATGTCGCTTCAGTGGCTGGCACATAGTAGATGCTTATTATCTAATAACATCAGATATCTATATTATTATATAATAATATAGACAACAATTAACATTATCTAATTATGTTTAAATAGATAAATGAGTGGATTCTACTTGCCATCTCTGGTTTAGTGGAAAGAGATGTTTGTATGTCTGCAAAGTTATGAAAGCCTATAGAAGTGGAACTGATTAATTCTGCCTCCTAGGAATCAAGAAGTGCTTCAAGAAGGAGGAGATAATTAAGCTGAGCCTTGAAGGACTTTCTAAGCAGAGAAGGAAGATAAGTTATTAAAATACATAGTGCCTTGGTAAGCACGAAGCTCACAGTCCAACATATTGTGGTCATTCTATAAGGTCTTACTAACACCAACAGAAAATTCAGAGGGAATGGCGCAAGCACTAAGAAGAGAAAGTTCATGGATCGTGTTGAATGGGTAGAGTGGGCAAGTCATAAGCGAAAAGACCGAACTGATGAATTTTGACTAAATTAAAGAATTTTCTTATTATTAGATAGTTAACTCATTTCAGAGAATCAACATGTATTTTTAGTATCTCATTCATATATATATGCATGCTTACGATATGAGTTACTATCAAATACTTGCTGTTCATATCGTTCTTGTTAGTTTTCATGTATGCCTTCCATTATTATTTAACTTTGTGTGTGTGTGTGTGTGTGTGTATCTTCTACCCACCAACACGGAATTTCCAGTAACACAAATAAGGGCCCCGTGGTCTTTCTTTTGCACTCACTGCAGCAGCATGCCCTAACAGCGTGCAGGGCGCATGTATGCTAGGAGTATGTACGCCCTAGCAGTATGTTCCCAGTATTGTCCATAAAGACTATTGACAAACAATAGCTCTCCTAGAAATGCATTCCTGTTTTTATTCATTTAGACAAAATGCTTATTCTATACTTCAATATGTCCCACATGTCAGACATCGTATTAAGGACTAGAGACACAGGCACAGAATTTAACCTCTGCTATGAAATCTCAGTGGGGGATGGAAAGAAATAATCCCGGCTCATGGAGTAAGTGCTATACTGTGGATGACCCTGGAGTCCTTTATAAACACAACAGGTGCAGCTAATCTAACATAACGAAGACAAGGCCCAGGGGACACTTCCTGACAGTGTTATTCTTGGCATCTTTTGCTCTGAAAATGATGCACATGTCAGATATTTTATGTAGATTTAAATTTTATTTTCAGAGATATATTCTCATAGAGATAATTATGATACCATGAAAAAGACACTGCTACTGCGGCTGCTGCTGCTGCCAAGTTGCTTCAGTCGTGTCCGACTCTGTGCGACCCCATAGATGGCAGCCCACCAGGCTTCCCCATCCCTGGGATTCTCCAGGCAAGAACACTGGAGTGGGTTGCCATTTCCTTCTCCAATGCATGAAAGTGAAAAGTGAAAGTGAAGTCACTCAGTCGTGTCCGACTCTTAGTGACCCCATGGACTGCAGCCTACCAGGCCCCTCTGTCCATGGGATTTTCCAGGCAAGAGTACTGGAGTGGGGTGCCATCGCCTTCTCCTGCGTAAATTGCATATTAAAGGAGAAATAAAGTTTTCTGATTAATACCTGAATCTATTTCTCTTTCATTCAAAAATCACTACTAATAATTAATAATATATCATAATTTGTTGTTTCCTATGAGAAAGGACAGAAAAAAGTACTAGGATTTTGTTAAAGGGCAAGAAAATTCTCAGAAGTTCCATGATTCAACTGTAATCAAAGGTGATTACATTAACCATGTGGAGAAAAGAAGGGAGGAAGGACATTCTAAGAGTGGAATGAATATACATACAAAAGCCCAGAGGCATATGAAGAATGGCTAGTGTGGAGATCTTAAGAATATGTTGCTATAGCATTATAGGAATATGGGGAAGTTGGCAAAGAGAATCTGTGGGATATGGACACAGTGTGAAAAACATAGGAATAGGTCAAAGTCTTAAAGGACTGGATACACTGAGGAATAAGATAATGGCAGCCATAAGCTAGGGATGGAGTGGGTGAGTAGGCAGGGAGGCAGACAGACCAGTTAAGTGATCCCTGAAATAGCAATTCAGGGCAGGCAGGAGAAAGGGCTACATTAAAGCAACGTCAGTCCAGAGAGAGAACCGCAGATGGAGGCGTACTTGACAGGACTCGGTGGCTGATGGGATGTGGGGGCCGATGGAGAATGAGATGTCTGGGATGACTCCCAAGTTTCTGGCATGAGCACTGGAGTGCTTGGAAGGTGTCACTCACCACGAGAATGAGGGCAAGTTGAAGGCACGATGCCGAGCAAGTTTGACGCATGTGAAGTCCATGATGCTGAGTAGTGAGGTGAGTGTGTCTTACTGGCTGATTTCTGGAACTCACAGGGAGGAAGATGCGAATAACGAGGTACCATGGGCACCCGAGAGCCTCAGTAACCCTCTCATTGCTTATACTCTTCTTCAGTGTACTCAGGGTCTACAGTAATATGCCAGGGGCTTCACAAAACCATGGAGATTTTCCTGGGCTATATATGTATTTAAAGATAAGAAGGAAAATGCATATTAAAACAAATGTGAATATGTTCAGGTCTGGAGTGTGAAATCTGAATGGATTTTTAGGACAAAACCAGAGTCTCCAAATGAATCGCTGGCTCTGTGACTGGCACGTACACTCGCAGCCTCACACCACATCCATAGACACCTAAGCTGTGTATTCACCCTGCTCTGTCTCTGGTCCTTTGGAAGAAACACACACACGAGACTGCACTAAAGCAGTTCACGGGCCCTGTGTGATTTGGGTCCCTGTAAGCAGCCAATTCAAGAGGTCAGCCTAGAAGAATTTGACACCCATTCTGGTTGTGCCTTTAAGGCAGCCAGCAATCGCTGTGTTCTCACTCAACTCTGTCTCCTCGTATTTTGAAAAGACCAAAAGGATCCCTGTTGAAACACTGAAGCATGGAAAGAAACACCAAGCTATTCAGACATTTCAGTTGCTCTGGAGTGCATACAGTAGCTTGTAGTGAATATCGTATTGGTCCTGCAATTTTACTCTTACTCTATACGAGACAACTCATTCATAGATCTTGAATTCATTTTACTCACTTTAGAAGCTACCTGCTAAGAGGTCAGATGCTTCTTTCATATTTAGCTGTTACCTGCTGCCTTCAAAATACATAATATAAAGTGTAAAAAAAAATCCTTTCACTACCAATGTAGCTTCAATATAAAGAATACTCAGCATTTACAAATCCCAAAGGATGGCAACCCACTCCATCATTCTTGCCCTGAAAATCCCATGGACAGAGGAGACTGGCCGGCTATGGTCCATGGGGTCGCAAAAGAGTTGGACACAACTTAGTGACTGAACAACAAAGGAAAAAACAAATCTATATATATATATATTTTTTTTTTTTTTAAATGCTGAGACTGGTTTCTAAAGCTCTCAACTTTTAAAGAAGCACAGGAAGGTCACCCTCTTCTTTACACACAATGACTCCAGTG
Organism: Bubalus bubalis; assembly: GCF_019923935.1. Taxonomy (NCBI): domain Eukaryota; kingdom Metazoa; phylum Chordata; class Mammalia; order Artiodactyla; family Bovidae; genus Bubalus; species Bubalus bubalis. The sequence continues at coordinate 91,523,213 of NC_059161.1, read as the reverse complement.
TATGTGGTTAAACAGCTGCTTCCTTCCTTCCTGATGGTAGACCTTATCATTTTTAAAAATAAATATTTAATGAACAGAGGAGCACTTCAGTAAACACAATGATGAGAAATCTGGGGTCTTTTTTGCAGTCAGAAAATCCTTCACGTCTTAGGCTCTTGATGTAAGCCGTGACATGAATGCAAAGGACATCCCATCTTTGGAGGTCTGACAGAGCTGGGTTTTCTCCCTCGCATCCTCCTTCATCCAGCCAGACCTTTCTTAGTAAAGGAAAAAATCTCATCACCATGGACTATATTTATCTTCTCTATGAGTCATTCTTATCACGATCATTTCTCCAGCATTAAGTCCATTTTTTTTTTTTTTTCCTGAAGCAAGGAAGAGGGAGTTTTTTTTTTTTTTTAAGTTTACTGAGCACCTACTCTGGGACAAGTCTGCTAAGCTACTGTGGAAGTCTAATTTAATCTTTATGATATGATAGGCACTAATACAGTATTCTTGCCTGGAAAATCCCATGGACAGAGGGGCCTGGTGGGCTACAGTCCATGGGGTCGCAAAGAGTCGGACACGACTGAGCGACCTCACTTTCACTTTTCACTTTCATGCATTGGAGAAGGAAATGGCAACCCACTCCAGTGTTCTTGCCTAGAGAATCCCAGGGACGCGGGAGCCTGGTGGGCTGCCGTCTATGGGGTCGCACAGAGTCGGACACGACTGAAGTGACTTAGCAGCAGCAGCAGCAGCAACAGGCACTACTATTCCAGTTTTATAGTGTACCTTGTACCAAATCTATACTTATTATAAGACAATGTATTAACTACTTTTTAAAAAGTGATTTATCCATCTTTTCAAGTGGAGACAGTTTTTTTTTTTAAATCAACATTTATTTATTGCTCATGTTCACAAATAACCTGGAGTTCTGAGTTGAAATAACTAGTACCATTTAGAAATTGGTAAAAGATAGAAAGATAAAAGCTGGCAAGATAAAGTTAGTGAGAGGAACCACAGCTTTAAATTCTAGTCTGAGAAACTGAACTTGGTTGGACAAACATTTGGAAATCAATGCGGTTCCATTAAGCAAAAAGGCAACATAATGAAAATTACATTTTAGGAAGACTCAATTGAGGGACTTGGATTGCGGGGATAAAAAAATAGACTAAATTTCTCTGGAAGTCCAGTGGTTAAGACTCTGAGCTGCCAATGCAGGAGGCATGGGTTCAATCCTTGGTTTGGGAGACCCCACATGCCACCTGGTGTGGTCAAAGACTAAAATAAATGAAGAAATAAATAAAGAGAATATGAGGAGGAAAGCTTAAAAACTATAAAAATATGTGTACTAAGTTTGGAGGGGGCAAAGATAAGACATAGAAAAAAAAGTTGGAGGAGTCAGTATTATCCAAAATACTAATAAATGGAATTAGGAATTATATAATGATGATAATGAATGATGGACTAAGTGGACCACATCTGAATTGTATATATTTGTATTTAGATCTAGATCTATACCTATATTGTAAAAATTGGAAAAGTAATTTTTATAACCTTCCTTAGTGAAAGAATGTTTATTAAGTTATGAAACTAGCTGTTCTCTGTAAGGTCAAGATGAAAGCAAAGAGTCCTGAATGGCAAAAAGAGGGATTTAGACTGGACACAAGGCTTATAGGAAAGAGGAATGACTTTGATGTGGAATAATGACAGTGATGATATCTCTTTCTAGAAATCACTATAGGTTAGGACAGGAATGCATGTACATTTGCTACAAGCAGCTCAGCTAAGGACTAGGTATCTTCCTGATTCCATTTCTGAAAGAGCTGCCTAATATCAGTGGTTGTCAAGAATAAAGAAAGCTAATTTCTTGGTTTTGCTTATATTTGATCCAATGGAAAAAAAAGAGATAGGAACACCAAGCTTTCTTGAAAGGTCTATGCTAGCCTGACAATTTTGTGTTTTTATGCTTCATCACTGAAAAACTCAGAAAATAGCCAACCCCTATCAATGACGATTCAACAGTGCCAGATATTTCAATTCCAGCTAAGATTAGATTGTTCTTAAGCATATTTGATAGAAGCATGGCTGATCTGCTTCGCATGGCAGCATATGAATAAACATTTGCTTCTAATTCCACCCACCACTGCTCCCTCTCTCTGTTGCTTTTAAAAGCATCTGCTATCACAGATGCAGAAGATATGTCCCTATGAACAACCGCTTTGTTTGGAAGAGCTGAACTTCATATCAATCATCTCTTCAAAGTAAAATTAAGTCCACTTTCAGACAGCATCAGTGCAATGAACACAGAAATCCTTACAGGTCCATCTTTATTTCAAGGGTTGAGTCTAAAAGGGAAAAAAAAATTCCATCTTAATGTACCCTAAGGGTATATAAAATATTTTTGACTATATTATGCTTTTGTATGCAAAAGAATATATGTAAGTGAAAATTCTGAAGTGTAGTAATAAAATAAAGACTAACTTTAAAACTAGAAAAAGATAGGGGTTTGTACTCTACTCTCCACTATGAATCCTGTCTTTCTGTATATCTTTTGCTTTAACAACTGTCCTAAATTTTTTACCGTTCCTTTTATGATTTTATATGAATCCACTCAAAAGATATTGTTCAGATTTGCTTGTTTTCTAGCTTCATGTAAATGTTACTATATCAGTTTTCTTTGACTTAGTTTTCCCTATCAATATTGTTTCATCCACATTCATTCATTTTTATTGCTTTATATTATTCCAGTGTGTGAATATACTATAAAATAATTATACTTGAATCCCTTTGTTGATATGTTTTTGTGCTTTTCCAAGTTTTATATATATATATATATATATATACACATATACATATACATATATACATTTTTAGGAACAAAGTTGCTGTGGTCAATGAATATTTAAAAGTTTATTGTGAAAGAGCCAAGTCATAATGTTCAGTTTCATAAAACAGTATCAATTTGTCTTACAAAATTGTCCAGTAGTGTATAAAAAACAATCACAATAGCATTTGGTGTGTTAGGCTTCCTAAGATTATGCTCATATAAATGGGTATAATATCAGTTCAGTTGTGTCCAACACTTTGCGACCCCAAGGACTGCAGCACGCCAGGCTTCCCTGTCCATCACCAACTCAATGAACAGTATGAAAAGGGTATAATATGAATCCGGCTTAATTTGATTTACTACTTGAGCAATTTAGTATCTTGTTACATGTTTATTACAACAATGTTATGCTTACTCTCCTTTTTGAAATGTTTAAGGATGTCTCTTGACCATTTTTTCCACATATTGGTTATTTCATTTTTATTGGCCTGTAAGGATCTTTATGGGCTTCCCTGGTGGCTAAGGGACGATTGGCCGGCAGATTTAAGAATGCCTGGCAACACAGCAGAGGCAGGTTTGATCCTTGGGTCAGAAAGATTGCTGGAAGAGGGCAGGGCAACCCACTCCAGTATTCTTAGCTGGAGAATCCCATGGACAGAGGATCCTGGCAGACTATAGTCCATGGGGTTGCAAAAGAGTCAGACAGGACTTAGCGACTAAACAACGACAAAGAGATCTTTATACATTTTTGATAAAATTCCTTGTTGGCTCTTTCTGTTGCAAATCCCATTTTGGGATTTGGATTTCCCTTTGCCTTGGTATCTTTGATAAACAGAATTACTTTAATGTAAATGATTTCAACATTCTTCACTTACGGGTTTGTGTTTTATTTAAGAAGTACTTCTTAAGACAAGATCATAGTGATATTCATTCATATTTCTTCTAAAATGCTATCAACCTTGTTTTTCTCACTTACGTATTTAGCCGGCCTTTCATTTTTCACTGTTTATTAATTGGTCATCACTTCTTAAACGTTCTGCAGTGCTGTATAGGTGGCAAATACTTACACCATGCGCCAGGTATAAGCGTCTTAACTCAAACCGAAACTTTGTTTTACATCATGTCCCCTGAAGCTAGGAAAGACTGAGGGCGTGAGGATAAGGGGATGACAGAGGGTCAGATAATTACATGGCATCATCGACCCAATGGACACGGGTTTGAGCAAACTCTGGGAAATAATGAAGGACAGGGAAGCCTGGCGTGTTGCAGCCCATGGGGCTGCAGAGAGACAAGACTGAGCGAAAAACGAAACTTTACATGTTCAGCTAACTCATTAAATCTGCATGATAACCTTTTTAGGTAGGTATTGTTTTCATTCCTTTTTTAATAAGAAGAAAACAGGCACGGATGGGTTAGTAACTTGGGTCAAGAACTGGTACCGTTAACTTCTTGTTTCAAGGTCCTCCGTTTGGTTAGTTACTCTGCTTATCCAATTCTAACAATCCACTGTCTTCATTGGAATTGGTTTAGTATATAGTATCTGTTTTCTGGTTGGCCAAGTACCCCACCTAGCTCATCTTTTCAGGAGTGTTTTAGCTATTTCTTATCCTTTTCTCTTCTCATTTATATTTTAAATTAGGTTGTCAAGCTTGTCAAAAAATCCTGTTGGGATTTTTACTGAAATTCTATTGACTCTCTGCAGGTCAATTTGGAAGACATGGTATCTTTATTGAATTTTTAGATCCATGGCATGGCATGCACTGGGTTTAAATCTTATTTAATATATCTCAATAAAGGCTAACACACTTTTTTTTCTGTAAAGATTTTGTATAGATGTTGCTTGATTAATTTTTAAGCACCTAATTTTTTTAATGGTTTTATTTGTATTTTAGGTGGAGGTAGTCTACCATACCGGAGAAGGCAATGGCACCCCACTCCAGTACTCTTGCTTGGAAAATCCCATGGATGGAGAAGCCTGTTAGGCTGCAATCCATGGGGTCGCTAAGAGTTGGACACGACTGAGCGACTTCACTTTCACTTTTCACTTTCATGCATTGGAGAAGGCAATGGCAACCCACTCCAGTGTTCTTGCCTGGAGAATCCCAGGGATGGGGGAGCCTGGTGGGTTGCCGTCTATGGGGTTGCACAGAGTCGGACACAACTGAAGTGACTTAGCATAGCATAGCATAGTCTACCATACTACTAGAAATAGAAATAGACATTTTTAGCCTCTTGATTAATAATTCAGCAGTATCTTATAATCTCTTATTATGATGGTGATTTATTAATTTACCTCTATGCCTTGTTTTGCTTCCCATGAAAAGTGAAAGTGTTAGCTTCTCAGTTACTTCCAACTCTTTAGTAGCTCACTAGGCTCCTCTGTCTATAGGATTCTCCAGGCAAAAATACTGGAGTAGGTAGCCATTCCCTTCTCCAAGGGATCTTCCCAACCCAGGGATCGAGCCTGGGTCTCCTGCATTGCAGGTGGATTATTTACTGTCTGAGCCACCAGGAAAGCCCATATCTTAAGAATATTTTTATTAAGTGTACAAAAATGTTTAGAATATTTTTTCATGAATTAAGCATTCTATTATTATATAATAATCTTCTTTAACTCTAATAGTCCATTTTATTTCAAAGACAATTTCCTGTATTTATAAACTATCCTAGCTTTCTTTTTTTAGCATCTACATAGTACATACTTTTTTTCATTTATTTACTTTCAAACTTTTGGTGTCCTTATATTTTAGGAGTGTCTCTTATCACATGGCATATTAGGTGGATTTTTTATTATTTAAATGCTAATTTTCCTCTTTTAGTTGGCAGATTTAATCTATTTGCCTTTATGTAATTATTGTTATATTTGAAACTGTTTCCTATATTATATTGTGTTTCTCTTATTTTTTTACTTGCTTTTCTGCTTTATTGACTTTTTTGATCAAGATTTATTTTTCTAATTACATTCTATCTCTCTAGTAGCTTGACATTCATATGCTATTAACAATCTTTTAGTAGTTACTTATCAATATTACAATTCGCCATGTGTAACTTAAAATATAAAGTTTACTGGCTTCTGAACCAACAACCCTGCATCCCCCATATGCACACTCCCCCACTCACACACACAATACAAAGACTTAAAATCCAATTATTCTCAGGTTTATAGAGAAACCGCATATTTGGCTTTATACCTTGGGATTCCAAGGCTTATCAGTAAAATCAGAAAAATAAAACTGCAAAGAAATCTTTCTGTAAAGAAATCTGAGTCGTTTTCCTCGGGGTAACTCTGACCTCCCAGTATCTCATGGATACTGGTTCACTGCTCCCTCTTCCAGCTCGGGTCACTGTTATTCTGAGTATTCTCATGGATACTGGTTCACTGCCCCCTCTTCCAGCTCGGGTCACTGTTATTCTGAGTATTCTCATGGATACTGGTTCACTGCTCCCTCTTCCAGCTCGGGTCACTGTTATTCTGAGTATTCTCATGGATACTGGTTCACTGCCCCCTCTTCCAGCTCGGGTCACTGTTATTCTGAGTATTCTCATGGATACTGGTTCACTGCCCCCTCTTCCAGCTCGGGTCACTGTTATTCTGCTGTACTGCTGGAAGCACAAACCCAGGTGATAGTTTTTTGTCTCTTCAGTTTGAAAGGAAAAACACTTTTGGCTATTTCGATGAGAATGTAGAAAATGGGAGTAGAGTAGCAGGGTAAGAAAATTGTGGGTTTATTTTCTTTAGCTTATGTGTTATGGCTTTAACTAGGCTGAGTCTTTCCGTCACTGATTATATTAATATCTCCACCTGCAGGTAATTTATGGGGGAACCTCTGATGAAAAGAAGGCTCCCAATTTTCTTCCCTTTCCATCATTACCCCCTGATGCCCCTGTATCACATCGCCATACCCCCTCCCTGAGCCAATGCTCATATGAGCACATCCTATAGAAGTCACTTTATGTATATTTAACAACACATAAATCATGAAGTCTGAAAAATGACAAAAGGGGGTACATTTTACTACATTTACTATGCATTTAATTTTCTATTAAAACAGTAAATTAAGCCTCATGACATGCATAACCTAATACATAGATGCTTTTCTCTCATGACTTCCATTCTCTTTCATGCAGTTTCATTTCAGAGACAAAATAATATATTTATTCTAGATAGCAGTTTTAGTAGTTTTTGTTTTTTTTTTTTCCCTGGTCTCTAAAAATGCAGTTTTGGCATTTGAATGACCCTAGCACATTTGATGGCTGACCTACTCTAGGCTCCAAACTTCACTGAGTGGGCAGGTTCATTCCTGGGTCAGATTCACTCCTGCAGGGTTTGGCAAAATACTCTTAGGATTTGGCTCTCATTCTTATGGATCTAAGGAATTCCATGAAAATTGGGTTCATTATGTTACCCAGTCTTTGCTCTTTAGCTCTCTTCTAACTGGTGGAAAATCAACGACCTCGCCATAAGGAAATTGGGCTTCTTTTCTTCCGGAGTCCCAGCAATTCATACCTTCCTCACAGCTCATCCGAACCATTTCATATCATAACTGGACTTGACTCTCAGTTACTCCCTTTGCCAGTGTACTTTCCATTCTGATAATATCCCTCTTCTGTTTAGCAAGCCAATGTGTGCCCCCACTGCCTACAAAATAAAGTCCAAATACTTGAGGATGACCCACATAGCTATGCTGCTTATGGAAACCCCTAATCCCAGCTTCATTTCCTCATTTCTCCCACATAGGCTCCACATCAAACCTACTGCCATTTCCTGAACATGTCTTCCAATTCCAGTTCTCCTAACATTTATTGAGGACCTGCTATGAACCAAACACTGGAGATACAGATAATATGAAGGTATAATTCCATCCCCAATACATGTTGCTTCCCCTGCCTACAATAACCCTCTAGCAACAGGGAGTAATCCTCCAAAACCCACTCAAACTTTCTTTTTTGTAGCTCTCTAACCACTTATTTTCAGAAGGAACCACTCATTCTTCTGTGGTGGTGGTGGTTTCAGCACTAAGTCATGTCTGACTCTTTTGCAACCTCATGGACTGTAGCCCACCAGGCTCCTCTGTCCGTGGGATTTCCCAGGCAAGATTACTGGAGTGGGTTGCCATTTCCTTCTCCAGGGATCTTCCCAGCCCAGGGAATGAACCCAGTTCTCCTACATTGCAGGCAGATTCTTTACCAACTGAGCCATCAGGGAAGCCCCAGTATTTCTTTGATGGTGGCAAAATACTTAGACTATTAAGTTGGAAAGAAAGAAAGGAAGTGAAGTTGCTTAGTCGTGTCCAGCTCTCTGCGACCCTGTGGATTGTAGCCTACCAGGTTCCTCCATCCATGGGATTTTCCAGAGTACTGGAGTGGATTGTCATTTCCTTCTCTAGGAGATCTTCCTGACTCAGGGATTGAATCCAGGTCTCCCGCATATTAAATTGGAATTACTACTTTTTCCTTCTCCATAATTCTTAACAGATCACCATGTTTTATTCTTTGCCTTTGGATTCTAATAAGGGAGGCAGCAGAGTCACCCTGAAGTCACAGACTCCGATGCCCCTTGAAAGAGCAATTCTAGGTTGACTTTGGAGAAGGAATGGAGAGATTATGAATTATGGGTAGAAGGTAAAGAAGAAAGGGAGTGTCTCTGAGATTCTGGGAAGTGAGTAGGGGAGACTACAGGAGTTTGAGAAGGAAATAGAAGTCTGTAGGTCTGGTCTGTGAGGTCTGTGGAAACAGATTTGTGGGGTACCTTCAGAAAAGGTAAGTCTTAGAGAGAGAGATGCCCATCTTCACCAATGCTTCCTGTGCCCTATGTGTGCCAGGAAAATAGGAAAGCATGCAACCCAAAGAGACCATGGAGGGTTAAGCAATGTATTCGTATCTTCATGAAACCAATGTGCAGTGTTTACCAATCACCCCAGAGACTCCAGCTTGTGAAAAGTCAGTCTTGCAAAGGTCCTCAAAATTTCTGGTTAATACTGATGGTGGGAGGAGAAATGCAGTTCTCCTAGATGGGCTAGAAGTCTAGAATTCTCCTAAACAATATTGAAAGCTAAGAGTCAGAAATGAAAACAAAGAACTGCAATATTTAATGCACATCAGATTTTGTGTGTGACATTCTTCTTACCGGTTACACATCTTTCTATTGTTAAACATGTTGATTTCTTCTGTAGTTATCTACTTAGCTCCCCCTTCTATTTAGCTTCCCTGGTAGCTCAGACAGTAGAGAATCTGCCCACAATGCAGGAGACCTGGGTTTGATCTCTGGGTCAGAAAGATCCCCTGGAGAAAGGAATGGATACCCACTTCAGGCATCACCGAGTCTATGGACCTGTTTGAGTAAGCTCCGGGAGTTGGTGATGGACAGGGAAGCCTGGAGTGCTGCAGTCCATGGGGCTCAAAGAGTCGGATATGACTGTGCGACTGAACTGACTGACCCACTTCAGTATTCTTGCCTGGAGAATTCCATGGACAGAAGAGCCTGGTACAGTCGATGGGGTTGCAAAGAGCTGGACATGACTGAGTGACTAACTCTGAACACTTTGAGAACAGAGATCATATCTTAATTATCTATGTCACCTCAGGTCATGGAACAGAATTTTGCTAACCACAAGAGCTCAATAATCTTTATCAAACAACTCTCAAAATGACCAAATGTACATGGAAATAAACTACAGAGATGGAACTTATTTTAAAACCTCATCTCTTATAATACATTTCAACTGAGGTCTTTCCCCATACCTCCATATACAGATAAGACAAATATCACAGTGTTTTCTCACTGAAGCACATTATTTTCCACCATCTGAAATACGTATACAGAGTTAAATGTCTTCTAAGCATGGACATGAACTTTAGAAATATTTGCCTCTAAATTATCTAAGAAAATGGAAAATAACTTGATATGGACACTTGTATATGCAGTCCTTTGCCTCCCTTTTGGAAGGGCAGTGGTAAGCATCTAGGTTTGCATTTATACTTGCTGTCACACATAACAATCACTGCAGGGCAAATAGTAATTAGTGTGTAATGAACAGTGTCCAATTGGGATCAGCTTCTGAATTACCGTCTAAATGTGGTCATGGAAGAAAATTTGCCACGATTATTGCTGCCCAGCAAGTCCCAAGAGAGCCCATTCTTCTCGAGAATCTTAAGATATTTAGCACAATTCTTTCTCTGTTTTCTTAAACTATCATTTATGCCCGTATCTCTTGTCTCTCAGTTTGACAAGCTCTGAGGTTAGGAGACATAGTCTGGATTCTTACAGATCCCCAACAGCACAGGCCTTCATGCTTTGGAATAGAATAGGTAGGCACTCAGTAAACACAGACTGATGAATCTGACAGCATCCAGGAAAACCAAATTTAAAACAATCTTGTAAAAATACTTGCTTTCCATTTTCTGGAAAGGAGGTGATGGTATAGAGGGGAAAAAAAACAGAATACATTTGAATCAGTTCTAATGAGGTGGATGAAACTGGAGCCTATTATACAGAGTGAAGTAAGCCAGAAAGAAAAACACCAATACAGTATACTAACGCATATATATGGAATTTAGAAAGATGGTAACAATAACTCTGTGTACGAGACAGCAAAAGAGACACTGATGTATAGAACAGTCTTATGGACTCTGTGGGAGAGGGAGAGGGTGGGAAGATTTGGGAGAATGGCATTGAAACAAGTAAAATATCATGTATGAAACGAGGTGCCAGTCCAGGTTCGATGCACGATACTGGATGCTTGGGGCTGGTGCACTGGCACGACCCAGAGGGATGGTATGGGGAGGGAGGAGGGAGGAGGGTTCAGGGTGGGGAACACATGTATACCTGTGGCGGATTCATTTTGATATTTGGCAAAACTAATACAATTATGTAAAGTTTAAAAATAAAATAAAATTTTAAAAAATGTATATACAAGTATATAGAAATAAATAAATGCATACATACATAAAAAAACAGAAAATAAAGATCTAATTATAAATTCTGTGATTTAAGCTGCTGGCAAAGTTTTACACTTTGGAAGATGAAGGTTTTCATTACCTTTATGCTGCTGATGCCTTCATTCAATAGATGCTGCATCTCTACTCAGCATCTACTGTACAGCCTTGAATAATGTCAGAGTCCTTCTCTCATAGAACACACAATCAGTCTTTTTGGGGGGAAGATATATATCGATCCATCAAATAAACACAGAGATTTAAAGCTTGTGATGGGTGGTGCAGGCAGAATGATAATTAAGACATGGGCCTCCTCCTGAGGAGTACAAACTGGGAAGAAATTGACATTACAAATCAAATGCAAACTGGATCACGCCACTATCTGATTCAAACACGGAAACCCCTCTCATTTCTCTACAATAAAATTCACCATTTACTCGTGTCATACAAAACTCTCCAGGTGGGAGGCCCAATCTACATCTCTACTGTTATCTTTCAGCCCCCTCCCTCTTATCAGCAGCTCTGATGTATTGCTGCAATTACCCTGAAGACCATACTGTCACACTCCATGGTTCTGTCATGTTGACACCCTCCCAGCGTAAAAGGACCCTCCCCAAATAGCACTCCAGCCTGCCTGACAAATGCCCACCTCAAAAGGCATTTCTCCACAATATCTTTCTGATTCATCCCACTTCCCCAGCCAGAACTGATTGCAATTTCATTTGTGTTCCTCTTATCCTCTAAGATTTTTAATGTAACTATTGAAAAGCAGAGACATTACTTTGCCAACAAAGGTCCGTCTAGTCAAGGCTATGGTTTTTCCTGTGGTCATGTATGGATGTGAGAGTTGAACTGTGAAGAAAGCTGAGCACCAAAGAAGTGATGCTTTTGAACTGTGGTGTAGGAGAAGACTCTTGAGAGTCCCTTGGACTGCAAGGAGATCCAACCAGTCAATCCTAAAGGAAATCAATCCTGGGTGTTCTTTGGAGGGACTGATGCTAAAGCTGAAACTCCAATACTTTGGCTACCTCATGCGAAGAGTTGACTCATTGGAAAAGACTCTGATGCTGGGAGGGATTGGGGGCAGGAGAAGAAGGGGACGATAGAGGATGAGATGGCTGGATGGCATCACCGACTCGATGGACATGAGTTTGGGTGAACTCCGGGAGTTGGTGATGGACAGGGAAGCCTGGCGTGCTGAGATTCATGGGGTCACAAAGAGTCAGACATGACTGAGTGACTGAACTGAACTGATGCTACACTTTGTATCTACATCACATGTATATTGGTCTTTTTCTAGTATGACTCAAGATTCATCAGGGAGAAGACCATGTCTTTTTTCTTTTTCTTTTTTTTAGAAGAGGAAACACATTTCTTTTATTGTGGTAGAAGATATATATAGGGAGGACTTCCCTATAGCTCAGATGGTAAAGAATCTGCCTGCAATGCAGGAGACCCGGGTTCAATGCTTGGGTCAGGAAGATCCTCTGGAGAAGGAAATGGCAACCCACTCTAGTATTCTTGCCTGGAGAATTCCATGGACAGAGGAGCCTGGCAGACTACTGTCCATGGGGTCGCAAAGAGCTGGACATGACTAAGTGACTAACACAGAATATCTCACATAAAAGTTATCATTTTAAACAGTTTTAAGTGTACAGTTCAGTGAAATCAAGTCCATCCACATTGTGGTGTGACCATCACCACCACCCATATCAGAACTTGCTTCATCACGGTGCTAGGTGAAATAAGCCAGACACAAAAGAACATAAATTTGCATGATTCCACTTGTATACAGTACCTACAGTGATCAAATTCTTAGACATAAAGTAAAATGTGATTTCCAAGGTATGGGGGTGGAAGGACATGGGAAATTGCTGTTTGATGGGTACAGAGCAATTTCGGAAAATGAAATAAATTCCTTTTTATTTCTGTATCTGCCACACTTAGTTCTTAGGATGAATGAAAGCATGAACTTACACCTTGAGACAATGGGCAGCGGTTCTCAACCCTGGCTGCACTTAGAACCAGTGGGGGGTTATGTATTCCCAAAATCAAGCTGTACCCATATCAGTTAAATTGTCATTTCAATTTGCTTCGTTGAGGACTGTATTAACGAACCACCCCTTGCCAATCTTGGTCAGTCTGTCGGTGCATCAATAAAAGCAAGCTTTGATTTAAAAAAAAAAAAAAAAATCTCTTAGAGGTGGGACCCAGGCAGCCATACTTTTAAAGGTCCTCAGAAAATGGCAAAGTGGACTCAGAAGTGAAACCCACTGACTTCCAGGTTCAGTGAGTTACAGTAACTTCTCTGAATATGGTTTAATGTATGTGATACCTAGAGAGTTCACTGAGTTTTAGTATGAGCAGTGAGAAAGTGCAAGGAAGCAGTGCAGACCAGTAGAAGGCTAGTCTGTTGAGAGCTCCCTATAGGCAATTAAGTCAGGAAACATACCCCTTTGGTGGCATTAGCACATTGAAGACTGAGCAATCATTCAACAAAGAACCCCATTTACTGTTGTTTAATTCACTATTTTACAAATTTACATGACTTCAAAGCACTATATTTTCCTGTATAACACCTATTAATTTTTCAGAGAAATGATGATAGAGACTTTTTTTCTTTTAAGAAATTAGGTGATAATGGGAGTGAAAGTAATGATACAGCTTTAGAGGAGGAAAGGGAGAGCTGAGAGAAGATTTTACATCTTTGAAAAAGGGAAGATTCAGTCATATTTGCAAAATGAAAGGAGGGGACACTGAGGAAGGAGAAATTGAAAATGCCGTAACATTAATTTAGCATCTTCCCTGTGCCTGGTCTCAATCCTCTGGGGACATAGAAAAGAGGTAAGGACCCCATTTGCGGGGCTGACAAAGACCTTGACCAAGATGTGACATTTGAGTTGTTTTATCAAAGGCTTCCCTGGTGACTCAGCTGGTAAAGAATCTGCCTTCAATGCGGAAGACCTGAGTTTGATCCCTGGGTTGGGAAGATCCTCTGGAGAAGGGAAAGGCTACCCTTTCCAGGATTCTGGCCTGGAGAATTCCGTGGACTCTATAATACATGGGGTCGCATAGGGTTGGACACGGCTGAGCGACTTTCACTTTCTTTCACTTTTCAAAGGCTGGCAGAAAAATTACCAGGAAGAAAAAAAGAGAAGATGACAGATATAAGAAAGCATGAGAAAAGAGCATGAGAGAGCAAGGTAGGAGTATAAAGGAAACTGTGGCTAGAGTATGGGGTGGGCTGGACTGTCAGGGCACAGGGCTGGGCCATTTGGAGGGCTTTAAAGACAGGTTTGACATACATGAGACATAAAATAGGGACTATTGTGCTACATTTGTCTTCTAGAAAAATCACTTTAGCAGTGACATGAGTTACAAACTGGAGGTGGATATGCCTGCAACAAAACAAACAGCTCTGATCCTATTGCAATTATAGGACCACTGCAGGTTTCCAGGGATACAAGGAAGCACAGAGACGCAGTAACAGAGCATGGAACATCATATGATCCTTATTAGTTTAAAGCAAACCTCTTACCTCAGGACTCTTGGGCATGTTTCCAAAATATAAACTCAGCATTTAAGTTAACTGTTGCCATGAAAGTCCTTTGGAATCATAGGGATGACCCTTCATGTAAAAAGTAGATCACAAAATGTAGGTCATTCAAAAAAAAAATTTTTTTTTCCACGACAGTGCTTTGCAAAATGGAGATTTAAAATGATACCTGTTTTAGGTTTATTCCTTGGGTCTCGTACTTTTCTTGAGTGTATAGCTATAATAGACAAATTTTTATTTGGGGGTTTTATTTTGACACACCACCAATTGCATCTTAATGAAAGGCTTGGCAATTTGTGCTACTTCATGTAGAGGCAAAGCTCCTTTGCATAAAGGGGGCATGTGCTCTGCTAATTTGCATGGAACCAATATGCAGCCAGCTGACCCGTATCATGCCCAGTCCCTTGGGAGAGCGAGACAGGCTCAAGGACTGTCCCAGATCTGCACTGACCAGTTCTACAAAGAGGAAACACTGTTTGGCTCTCAACTCAAGGTAGTAATGACTTCACAGGTTATTCCTGTTTTAATTTTCCCTGAAGTGATTTCAAGCTTTATTCAGCTAGCTGATGAAAACTTAATGTTTTTTTTTTAAATCATAAACAAAAGAACAAAAGAAGAAATGGCACAGCATTATGTAAATATTCCTGATGCTTTCTTATTTTTTAAGTAACATATGAAAGGCTGATTTTGAATCAGGGAGGTATAATAACCAGGCACTGCAATATAGAGAAATTAAAAAAAAACAAAACACCAAACAAATATACATCATAAAGGTAAGAATTAAAGAAATGTTAACATAGAAAAAAAAGCCAATGTTGAGGAATTTAAAATAGATATTATAGGAATAAAGACTTAAAAAATTTTTTTTCTACATGAACACCTATATTTGGCCAATTTTATGGTGAAGATATTTATTAAACAAACTATCAATGTCTCTTATCAACTCGTAAAATCATCAGACTTACTCTGTTGAAATTCCTAAAGAAAGGATGAAAATTGGGTGGTAAATATCAAATCAAACTGGCATGTCTAACAGTTTTGCTAGATGAGATGTGCAGCAATTGAGAGGGAGTTGGGTCCTTCTTTGCTGGGACTCCAGTGTGTTGTCTCAGAAAGCATCATGGATGAGCCAGATGACCACTTGGCTCCTTTTAGATTTCGAGATGATATGTTGTCAAAGAGAATCAACTGAGGACTGAGCTCTTACTTGTATTGCAAGAAATCCATCACTTTAATCTTAATCATTAACTCAAAATGATTTTTTCTGGAAGGGTTACTATGTAGTAGGCTCCACCAAGTTGGTAAAAGTAACAAACTGAAGAGCTTGTGCTTATGGAGCTCAAAGTACAACTGGGAAGTCGGACACATGGTGGTTTAGTTGCTCAGTCGTGTCTGATTCTTGCGACCCCCTGGACTGTAGCCTGCCAGGCTCCTCTGTCTATGGGATTCTCTAGGCAAGAATACTGGAATGCGTTGCTATTTCCTTCTCCAGGGGCTCTTCCCGACCTAGGAATCAAACCCAGGTCTCCTGCATTGCAGGCAGATTCTTCACCAATTGAGCTACCAGGGAAGCCCTCACATATACATTAATTATATACATATTAATTATAAGTAAGGATGATAACACATGTATGTGTGTGTGCATGCATGCTCAGTCATATCTGACTCTGCCACCCTATGGACTGTAGCCACTCATGTTCATCTGTCCATGGAATTTCTGAATACTGGAGCAGGTTGCCATGCCCTCCCCCAGGGGATCTTCTTAAATCCAAGATTGGACCTGTGTCTCCTGCATTGGCAGGCGGGTTCTTTACCAGGTAAGCCACTAAGGAAGCCCTATGACAGAGGAAGCATGTGTATTTCTCCTCCTTATAATCATTATTATTATTTTTACACAAATACCTTTTTTTCCTGAAAGATTGATATTGTTTCCAAAGTACTCCATTTTGTTTTCCAACTGGGCTTTACAAATACTATAGTCCCTAAATCATAACACAGTATTGTGTTAATGAGAAAAATGAGGCCAGTGATGATGGAGAACATAGTGAATAAAAGGTGAGGAATGATTTACACATTCTTGTATAAAGCTTAAATACTTATTTTTAGTATTAACACACTTGCAAAGTGCTGATGCCTTTTAAAAGAGGCTAGGAGATGCAGCAGTTGTATCCATGAACCACCAGAGCAGCAGTCAGTTACTAGGGTTTAAATGAAAAAGTCTATCTTTAAAACCTTGAATTTTATGTATTATAATGGATGTATTAGGCTGACACCATCTGAACCCATTTATCAATAATGGCATCAGTAAAACTGTAACAAAGCATCTTGGGACTCCTGACATGAAGCAATACAAAGTGGCCAGTACTGCCCAGAAAGTATTCCTGCCCTCTGAGCACAGAAAACCAAACAAAAACAGAAAAATCTTCAATGTAATCGGGTCTCTATCCTAATTAGCAAATTACAGGAAAGGGGGTTGGAGAGAAGGAAGAAATTAAAAGATAGAATACGAAGAATGCCAGACAACTCCAGAGTGTATCCTAACTTCTTTAGTACGCATGGGATGAAAAGGAGGTGGGGGGTGGGAGAAACTGATAGATTAAGAGACATTTAATCAAGAGATATTTAATCACAGACAATTTGCAGATCTTGACTGAATCCTGATTAGAATAAACTGACTGTTAAAAAGACAGCATGGACTTCCCTGGTGGTCCAAAAGCAAAGAGACTGCCTGCCAAGGCAGAAGACACAGGTTCCATCCTTGCTCTGGGAAGACTTCACATGTGTCCACCCAACTAAGCCCATGAGCCACAGCTACTGAAGCCCGCACACTCTTAAGCCCCTGCTCCACAGTGGGAACCACCGCAGAGAAGTCCAGGCACCGCAGCGGAGAGTAGCCCCTGCTCTCCACCATGAGAAAAAGCCTGAACGAAGAAACAAAAGACCCATGCTGCCAAAACGAAAATTTAGAAATAAATTTGAAAAAATTAAAACACAGCTTTTTTGTGGTATTCATTCTGTAACACATTTATGTATCAAATCATTACATTGTACACCTGAAAATTACATGTTAATAATATATGTCAAGTATATCTCAATCAAGCTGGAAAAAAGGCAGTTTTAAGACATTTGGGAAATACTGAACTTGGACTAAATATTAGACATCATTCATGAATCATTGTTAATTGTGCTTAGTTTGATAATTATAGTTTGGTTACATTAAAATAATACTTATCTTTTAGAAAAACCTGCTGGGCTGTTTATGGGTAAAATTATATGACTTAAATTATTCTATCAAACATATTCAAATAAGTGGCAAGGATCAGACAGATGAAACAAGAATATGAAAATGGGGGTTGATTATTCTATTCTCTTACTTTGGGGTAGTTTTAAAATTTCCATAATGAAAGCTTTTGAAGAACACTTTCCCTTGGTGATAAGGAGATACATCTGATTCTCATACTCAAAGACCAGAGGAAATCCTTAGCTGTAAATATGGAGATTCTTCATCATTTCCAAAAGCTGAGAGATTCAAAAACAAGTTGGTACACAGATCACAACATCAGTTTCAGTAAATGATGGGAAATGAAAACCAGAAGCAATGTGAGGTTTTAGAGACTTGCTTGTAATGGGGTTTTGGTAACAGGGTGTAGAGACACCTTCTGAGAGATGAAAATAACAGTGATATGGAATACCTGATGTCTGTGTCAAATAATTCAAAAGACTCTGACTACAAGACTTGTTTTATACTTTGATGCATTTTAAGTTGATTTAAAAAATTATTTCAGGCACTGTAGTCATTGTTCAGTCACTCGCTAAGTTGTGTACGACTCTTTGTGATCCCATAAACTGCAGTTTGCCAGGCTTCCCTACCCTTTACTATCTCCTGGAGTTTGCTCAAACTCATGTCGATTGAGTTGGCAATGCTATCTAACCATCTCATCCTCTGGCACCCCCTTCTCCTCCTGCCCTCAATCTTTCCTAGCATCACAGTCTTTTCCAATAAGTTGGCTCTTTGCATCTGGTGGTCAAAGTATTGGAGCTTCAGTTCAGTCCTTTCAATGAATATTCAGAGTTGATTTTCTTCAGGATTGACTAGTCTGATCTCCTTGCAGTCCAAGGGACTCTCAAGAGTCTTCTCCAACACCACAGTTCAAAAGCATCAATTCTTCGGTGCTCAGCCTTCCTTATGGTCCAACTTTCACATCTGTACATGACTACTGGAAAAACTACAGCTTTGGCTATACGGACCCTTGTCATGGCCAACGTGATTACACATAAGAAAATAAAAGTTTTGAGAAGGGAAGAAGAGCTGGTACCCCAAGGACAAGTGAACAGAATCAAGAGGAGAGGAGATGAATTTCTTGCAATGTGGTAGAAGGAAAGAAAAGAGCATACAAAGAAGTAAAAATATTGGTGGGATTGGTAGAAGAAGATGAGGGAGTTCAAAAGAGATGTCTTTCTTAAGGAAGTGGTGGTGGGTGTGGGCAGGGTAAGTATCTTAGAGTAAAAGAAGTGATTATAGCAATGAATGATGGCACCTTGTGGGACAAGAAAAATGAGTTTAAAAGTGAACAGATTGGTACTTAGAAAGTGGTAGGATTCAATGGATTGGAAGTCCATGTGCAGTCAATGAATTGTGGCAATTGAGGTACTCAAGTAAATAGGCTTATAGATAAATCTCTGAATAATTGGGTCTTAATGTAACTTTGCTCCAAATGAGTTAAAGAAAGTAGAAATTTCAGGAAATCTTGTAGGGAAATTATTTTGAAGGCAAAATGATTCTATAATATAAGGAATTGGTACAAAATTTATCAGTTACATAAATTTTACTCTTGTTTAGGTATTGTTTTAGCATCTCCTAAATCAGTGTTACTTAATCTTATCTTCACATTAGAATCACCTCAGTTCAGTTCAGTCACTCAGTCATGTCCAACTCTTTGAGACCCCATGGACTGCAGCACACCTGGCTTCCCTATCCATCACCAACTCCCGGAGCTTACCCAAACTCAAGTCCATCTAGTCGGCAATGCCATCCAACCATCTCATCCTCTGTCGTCCCCTTATCCTCCTGCTTTCAATCTTTCCCAGAATCAGGGTCTTTTCCAATGAGTCAGTTATTTGAATCAGGTGGCCAAAGTACTGGAGTTTCAGCTTCAGCATGTCTTTCCAGTGAATATTCAGGACTAATTCCTTTTAGGATGGACTGGTTGGACCTCCTTGCAGTCCAAGGGACTCTCAAGAGTCTTCTCCAACACCACAGTTCAAAAGCATCAATTCTTTGGTGCTCAGCTTTCTTTATAGTCCAATTGTCACATTCATACATGGCTACTGGGAAAAAACCATAGCTTTGATTAGACGGACCTTTGTTGGCAAAGTAATGTCTCTGCTTTTTACTATGCTGTCTAGGTTGGTCATAGCTTTTCTTCTAAGGAGCAAGTGTCTTTTAATTTCATGGCTGCAGTCACCATCTGTGGTGATTTTGGAGCCCGAGAAAATAAAGTCTGACACTGTTTCCACTGTTCCCCCATCTATTTGCCATGAAGTGATGGGACCAGATGCCATGATCTTAGTTTTCTGAATGTTGAGTTTTAAGCCAACTTTTTCACCCTGCTCTTTCACTTTCACTTTAGGTATTGTGAGGTATCAAGAGGCTCTTTAGTTCTTCACTTTCTGCCATAAGGCTTGTGTCACCAGCATATCTGAGGTTATTGACATTTCTCCCGGCCATCTTGATTCCAGCTTGTGCTTCATGCAGCCCAGCGTTTCTCATGATGTACTCTGCATAGAAGCTAAATAAGCAGGGTGACAGTAAACAGCCTTGATGTACTCTTTTCCCTATTTGGAACCTGTCCATTGTTCCATGTCCAGTTCTAACTATTGCTTCTTGACCTTCATACAGATTTCTCAGGAGTCAGGTCAGGTAGTCCCAACTCTTTAAGAATTTTCCAAAGTTTGTTGTGATCCACACAGTCAAAGGCTTTGGCATAGTCAATAAAGCAGAAATAGATGTTTTCCTGGAACTCTCTTGCTTTTTCAATGATCCAGCAGATGTTGGCAATTTGATCTCTGGTTCCTCTGCTTTTTGTAAGTGCAACTTGAACATCTGGAAGTTCACAGTTTATACACTGTTGAAGCCTGGCTTGGAGAATTTTCAGCATTACTTTGCTAGTGTGGAATCACCTGGGGAACTTTAAAAAGAATCCTGGTATTTAGACTGCATTACAGATCAATTCAATTAGACTCCCTGGGAATGGGGAGCAAAAACTAATATTTTCTAAGGCGCTCAAGCTGGTTCCGTATCACACCCTAGGATGAGCCACTGGTGTTATGATAGTTCTTTACCTAATCCCATTCAACTTTTCCCCATTTTATCTTATCTCATTCATTATCAACCTCTGGGACCCTTTCCCAGTTACAGGGTTTATTTCCCAGGGCTTATCCCTCGTGGCTTGGATGGTAAAGTATCTGCCTGCAATGCAGGTGACCCAGTTCAATCCCTGTGTTGAGAATATCCCCTGGAGAAGGGAATGGCTGCCCATTCCACTATTCTTGCCTGAAGAATTCCACGGACAGGGAAATCTGGCAGCCTGCAGTCCATAGGGTCACAAGAGTCGAATACAGGTAGGCAACTAACACTTCCCAGTTACAGGGCCTAATCAAAACATGAGTGTATAGAAGGGATTTTCTACCTGTTCTACCCATAATTCCATTACCCTAACTTTGTTTTGAATAATCTGATAGGGCAGGCCTGAGGACATGCATTAAGCCATGTAGGGCTTATGTCCTATCTAGGGACAGCACCTAGAAGTTTTGCTGCCTCCTCAGGCTCCACGCTGTGGGTTCACCTTGGTGGAGCCTGTCTTCCAGGCCTCCTGGGCCTCTCCCCTTTTCTTGCTATTGTGCCTTCTGCCTGTGCAGAGCTGAGCGGTGGTCCTGTGAGCCATCTAGGTCTCTCCCTCTCTGTTTTGGATACTCTGACCTGAATTTGAGCGACATATTCAAACATTTCAGTTTCATAAAGGAAAGAACAGGAACCTACGTTATAGCTTCAGTTTTAAGCCACAATTCTTTTTTTTTCTTTTTACGTTTTACCCGACCTGTGCATTGGTAAAAAAATCCACCGAAGAATTAATCTTCAGTTATGAAGATGTCCTCAGAAGCTAGGGTAGCTTCCATGCCTGTGTGTGTGTGTGTGTGTGTGTGCGCATGCGCGCACTGTCTCTCAGTCATGTCTGACTCTTTGTGACCCCATGGACTCAAGCCCACCAGGCTCTTCTGTCCATAGGAATTTTCAGGCAGGAAAAGTGGAGGGGGTTGCCATTTCCTCCTTCAGGAGATCTTCGCGACACAGGGATCGAACATGTGTCTCTTGCTCCTCCTGGAATGGCAGGCAGATTCTTTACCACTGTGCCTGCCACCTGGGAAACCCATGCCTTCTGTATAGATTCCTTAATCAGAAATCTCATGAAAAGCTGGGTGAGGTGCCAGTCAGACATAGGGAATTTCCTGGTCCCTGGCCATCATACCATCATTAGGAAAAAAAATTCAAACTAAACCCTATGTATTTGTTATTATTTTGTACATTCATAATTTCTTTTCTTCTTCTTCTTTTTTTTTTTATCATTTACTTGCTAGACCCCGCTTCCAGCCACCACAAACTCTCAATAACTCTGTGGGGTCAGCATAATTGTTATTTTCTACAAAATTTTCAGGATTATTGAGGCTAAGAAACCTGTTCTATAATAAAATTGGTGATGAGGCCATAACTACAACAAACACCTTGTCATTTTGTGAAACCCATTCTTCAAGAAGGTAAAAAGGGAATTTATCATGTATAAATATAATAGCAAGTGTTCAGTATCAGGACTTCACAGTTGATGAAGTAAATCAGAACTTCTGAGTATCTTTATTCCTAGCCTAGTCTAGGACTCTTGGGTGTTTCTCAAACAACAACAGGCAAATCTTCATATATCACAGGAATCTGTAAAATAAAACCAGGGCTTATCATCATTCATTAAAGAATGAGAGAAAAAAGATGGGAAAGCATGGTCTTTAATCACTTATCTCCCTAATTTGGTATCTGACAGGTGTTGAAGAAACGTTTAAATGATTGCTGTAAATGCCCAAAGCTCAAATGTCCAAATAATAATTGGCTTAACAGAAGATCAAAATTCTTATCATAAAGAATTTCTATATTTGACTATTTAAAATATGACCTTTGTTCACCTCATTATGCTGAATTGTGTATACAGAGGTAGTGACTCAGCTATGCTGAAGCTGTCTGCTCTGTTATTTTTATGGAGATTGTACACATGCAATCAGCATGTATTATCAAGAAAAGATAATGAGGAATGATGGTTTGTTTGACATGTTATTCTAGAAGCTACAGTGATGCATATACCTCTGAAACAATTACTTTGGAAAAAAGAAAAAAGGAAGAAGTTATCCTTCAATATTAACACATTTTTCTGATAATATTGGCATAAAAAATACACACAGATATTGCTTTTTAGAAAGAAACTGGTTAAGTATTCTAGAAAGACAGTGCTACTGTTAATATTTATTATTTAAGTGCTTTAAAAATGGACCTAACCTTTGATCCAGCTATTATTTCATATCCAATAATTTATTCAGAGTAAATAATCAGAAGACAAGACAGACAATTTTGCAAAAATAAAGTCTGGGAGCATTATTTATGAGAGTGAAAAACTGGAAGTTAAATATCCAGCAATAAGAAATGATAAAACTTGGTATCTCTGTCAAACTGAATCCTAACCGGCCATTAAAATGTTTTTAAATAATATTTAGTCACAAGATAATTATTCCTGGTAATGTCAAATGCAAGAGCCAAAGAAGTATGCCTAAATTTTGACACTTTATGTAAATAAATCATAAATCTATATTTTATTCTTAATGCAGGAGACACAGGAGACTCAAGTTTGATCCCTGGGTCAAGACGATCCCCTGGAGAAGGGAATGGCAACCCACTTCAGTATTATTGTCTGGAGAATCCTATGGACAGAGGAGCCTGGCTTGGCTACAGTCCATACGGTTGCAAAGAGCCAGACACAACTGAAGCGACTTAGTATACACACGTGCACACACATACACTTACACATACAATTGTATTCTCCAAATTCTCTTGAATGGGTACATTTACTACAGTTAAAATGTTGGGAAAACACAGTATTTATTAACATGTGTAAAGTCTGTGGTAGAATACACGAGGCTGGAGGTTAGAAGGCCTGTGTCCCAGGTGGATCTGCCACTGGTTTTTCATCTTTGTCACTGGAGGCCAATTCTGTAACACTTAGGGTCTCAATTCACCCTTTTGTTTAAAAAGTGGCTTAGATTGAACAGGTCTAGAAGTTAACATTTTCAGGGGTCCATCAGTTAATATAAAGACATAAGGAAAGTCAAGTTCATACGTTCATTCAAGAAAAAAATTGAGTGCCTCTGACATGTCAGGCATAGTACAGGGCACTGGAATTACAGTGGTGGGGGAAACACATGTGGCCAGCTGCTCACACTGCAACCAATCCAATCTTAATAGCTGTCTAGAGGTGGGCGAGTAGGGTGGGTCACAATAAAATGGTCAGATCCGTATTTTATACACATTATCTCATTTCATTCTCTCAATATCTCTATGAGATACCTATTATTTTCTCCATTTCCTCATTTTATTGGTTAAAAAAAATTAGACAGTGATCTTAAATGACTTGCCCAATTTCATAAAGATATTAAGTAATGGGAACTTTTGAAGTATTGAATTGCAGTACTAAGCAATTCAGTAACCTAGTAATACTAAGCAACTGCTTCAGTGAATTGAACTGAAATGAATTCAATCTTTCTATTTAACACAAGTTTCTAAATAAGAAAGAGACAAATAAAAGATTTTACTAGATTACCATTAAATTTCTTTTTCAGTGCATAAACCTTACGAGTCTATTCTCAGTGTAAATTTAGTTCTTTAGATAATATACTGCTGACATCTTCTTCACATATTAGAAGTCTATTGTCCTGTTATCACCAAAATCCAAATGTAATTTGATTTTGTTTTCATGTAACTTTGAGGATGCAATGGGGAAATAAAGCAATCAACCTGGGGCTGTGTGATATTCTCATTTGGAGTCTACCTTAATTTGCTTTAAAAAGTCGCTTCTTCAACATGTTATCAGCTCTGCAGAAGATATTAAAAGTATGCTGAAAATTGTCACCTCAAACACTAATTCATTCGGTGTTTCTTCACCACAGAGGGCTACTGTTGCTGAGTTAAATTAAAAGAAAGAAAAAGTACAAAATAATTTACAAAACTAAAAACCCAAAGCTAAATGATAGACATGCATTAGATAATGTCCTTTTATGAACCCATTGAGAAAATTAGAAAATTCTAATTTAGAAAGTATACTTTATCTTTGAAAGAAATATATTGAAGAAAATTGTGAAAAATGAACAGCATAAAAACCTAGGTCAAATGTAACATTGTCCAAAAACCTTCTTTAAGTCTTCTGCAAAAATTGATTGCTCTGTTCACGGTCCTCCCAAAGGATATTATCTGAATCCTTAAGAAGTCTGTCTTGAACTTGTTTACCTGACTATATCAATAAATACTGAGCTGTTAATGGCAGTGGTCAGGTCATTCGCAGCTCTGTATACCCAGATTATGATGTTCTGTACATTGTAGACATTCTGTATATATTTCTAAATAGGCAAGTTACTAATTTAAATAAAATTTTTTCCAACTGGGATTAGGACTTTCTATTCAAATACAAGTTCAAACAAGCCATTTGCCTCTATACTTCAATTTGTTTTTTGGTAAATTTGCACTGCTACAACATAAAGTTTTAGATGTCAAAGAATACAATATATCTAAGAGTCCTTCAGGATAGATGTGAAAGCCCAAGACAAAAGGCAATTCTTGGTTGTCAACAGGAAGGGCCAACACCGATCATCCATTTTATTCCTCTCTTAATGGTTTCATCATTTTTCTATTCCCCAGTACCTGAAACTGAGTCATCCTTAACTCACTCTTTCTCACTCTACTCCGTTGCCAAAATCTGTCTTCTACAAGTTCCTACAATATATTTTAACTCAACTTTATCACTTTATGCCAAGATTATTCAATTCTTCCATTTTACAAACATTTTCAACACTACCTACTGTGGGTGTTGTGGCTTCTTTAACTCAATGGTCTCAGCCTCTGATCCCATGGAGCTTGTACTCTCGTAAGATTCAAGCATATGGGGAATAATACACAATAATTAGTTTGTCAGTAAAGAATAATGGCGCCTAACTCATCCTGGGGTAGGGAAGTTTTCCCCCAAAGGTGGTATCGGTATTAATACAACTAAAACACCACAAGCCACTGTCATGAAACCATCACCATCACCCTCATCATGTAATAAACTGCTACTGTGCATTGGGAGCTGTCCTTAGTGCTTTTTATGTGTTAAGTCATTTGTTCTCACAACAACCTTAGGACAGAGGGACTATTAATTTGCTTCCTGGTGGCTCAGATGGTAAAGAATCCGCCTGCCATTGAAACACATAAAATATCATGTATGAAACGAGTTGCCAGTCCAGGTTCGATGCACGATACTGGATGCTTGGGGCTGGTGCACTGGGACGACCCAGAGGGATGGAATGGGGAGGGAGGAGGGAGGAGGGTTCAGGATGGGGAACACATGTATACCTGTGGCGGATTCATTTTGATATTTGGCAAACTAATACAATTATGTAAAGTTTAAAAAATAAAATAAAATTAAAAAAAAAAAAAAAAGAATCCGCCTGCAATGAGGGAGACCTGGGTTCAATCTCTGGGTTGGGAAGATCCCCTGGAGAAGGGCATGGCAACCCACTCCAGTATTCTTGCCTGGAGAATCCCATGGACAGAGGAACCTGGAGGGCTACAGTCCATGTGATCACAAGGAGATGGACACGACTAAGCACAGCGCAACAACACAGCACTAGTATTTTTTACTTTACACATACGGATATTTAAACAACAACAACAAAACTTGACTAAGTTACATAAGTAATCTGATATTTACATCCAGAGCCTCTGACCTTAAGCCATAATACTGCTTAAAGATACCAGAGGGCTGAACAGGATAAGGAAGAGAAGAGCTCGGTTAATTTTCTAAGAAGCAGGAATAACATATACAAAGGTCTGGAGATGAAAGATAAGGGTATATTAAGATAAATGAAAAAAGTTCAATGTGCACAGATCCTAGAAGGCATGGAGGTGGGGATGGTAAGATAACAAAGCTAGAGAGGCTGGAAGGAACAAAACTATATAGGGATTTATAAGTCAAATTAAGGTGTTCAAACTTTAAAAGCCAACAATTGCAATAGCTGTCCAACAGGCATTGCCTTCATTCCACGGATTTATGTGAGGTTACTGCCATTCAACAATGTTCTAAGTGCCAGAGAGAAAGTAAGGAACAAGATAAGTAAGGTCCTTAATCTCAGGAATGTAGTTTAAAAATAAACCAGAAAGTAAGATATATTTCTAAATACTATAATGGACTGAAAATAGAATCATGTGATAGGAAAATACAAGGCCAACACTGGATGAGATGGAAAGGTGTCTCAGAGGACACTGACTTTCATCTTTGCCCTTACATTCATTCTGGTTTATATTCAACCTTGTAGCTAAAAAATGCTTTTAATCATTTCTTCTTAATAATTTATCAAAGTACTTTAATTTTTTATTTATAATTTTCACACCCATTTAAGAAATGTAGATAGATTGAAAGTGAAAGTGAAATTACTTTTCATTTCTACTCTGAAGTGATAACTATATTTAGCTATTTGGTATACACTCTTCTTGATAAGTTTTTCCATATGAAGTTTTTGCTTTCACATAAATGAGGTCAGTTACTATCTGGTTTGTTTTTTAACATATGATAAACATCATTCCAGGTTAATACAAAACAAACTTATCCTTTTGGAAAACCAGTTACAAGCATTTTGTTCAAAGTTAATGCCATAATTTACTTATTGTGTGTGTGTGCATGCGCACTTAGTCGTGTCTGACTCTTTGTGACCCCATGGACTGTAGCCCTTGAGGCTCCTCAGTCTATGGAATTTTCCAGCAAGAATACTGTAGAGGGCTGCCATTTCCTTCTCCAAGGGATCTTACTGACCCAGGGATCAAACCCGCATCTCCTATGTCCCCTGCATTGTCAGGCAGATTCTTTACCACTGTGCCACCTGGAGAGCCAAATTTATTTATTGGGTTATCTTATAACCCAATTAATGGACATTTCAGTTGCTACGAATTTTGTAGTGTTAGTTAATATACTATATTATTTATATATATATTATGTGCAATCACTTTTGAGTGTCACTCAATTGTGACCTTACGATATATCTGTATGAGTAGAAATGCCAAATATAAAGGTACCCATGTATTAAATACTAGTGCATTCCACTGTGTTGTTTTCTAGAAACTTTATGCCAATTTCCAGTTTCACAAGTATGCAATTTATATCAGTGATGATATCTATTTTTCACTTGTCAGTGCTAACCATTTTAAAATCTTTGTTAATCTGATAAATGAAAATGATCTTGCTTTGCTTTCATCTGCATTCCTTTGTTATTAATGATATTGAGCATCTTTGAATATAAGCACCTCTTTATGAAGATCAATCTGTAAAACACTGCATAAGCATCCATCCATGAAAAAATCCCACAGTTCTTCTCTATCTATTTAAAAATATTTGGAATTTTTTTTGTTTCACAAAATGCTTGATTAGGTTTTGCATTCATTATGGAGCTGATATTTTTTCCAATTTTACTCATAATATAATTGCCATATAACACTGTATTAGTTTAAATTATACAATGTAACGGTTTGGCATATATATTATGAAATGATTCCCACAGTAAGCTTAGTTAATATCCACTGCCTCACATACTTAATGTGACATTTATGGTCCTTCGTCTACAACTTATCTTTCTAAGCTTCTGGTCTACAATTTCTTTGCATGGCTTCTGCAAATAGGACTGCTCAGTAATCTTTGATTATATGTTTTGCTTCACATTTCTGCACTTATATTTACATTTTAGAATTATTAATCTCATCTTTCAAGCCCTAGTTCAAGTTAGGCCTCTCTTCATGAGAACTCTCTCATCCCTCCAATCATAGATTCTCTGAAATTCTTCAGCGCTCCTCCTGCTCTCTCCTTAAAGCATTGGTTATTTTCCACTTGTCTTAATTTCCCTACATCATTGTCTATCCCAAGTCACCTTTCATAAAGCACCCGAAGAGAGCAGCTGCTCAAGAAGCTCTAAAAGAAATAATCCCACCAAAAATCAGTTCTATTTACTCCACATACATTTTAAAGAAATAACAAAAGCTATCATGCTTCTATAATCAAGAAAAACAGGTGCACAGGTACAAGGGAAGGGAAACGGAGAGGAAAAGGAAAATGAACTCTATGTTCTTGCCATAGAAACAAGGAAGTACAAAGGGAAGGGGAAAGTCATAGGAACAAGTGATGGCTTAAGTTCTCCCTTTTGCCTGTGTAGTTTCTATCCCCGACCTCCACTTTCTGCCCCAGATCTACTCAACCCCCCCTCCCCATAAGGCCTTCCTTAAAGCCTCACTGTATCCATCTCTACTTTCTCTGGATTCTATTTACCGCTAACGTCATATTTTAAAGTATTTAATTTGTCTGTAAATCATTTCTACTTTTGTTTATCCTTTCTTTAAATCCAGGATCCAAGGTCATCAAGGATAGGACTTTCAGACTTTCAGTCTTCAATCATCTAAGACAGCGAGACATTGTGGGTACTTAGCAAGTATCTTCAAAAGAGCTGCTTTCACCCAAACAGTGAGTCATCAAAATATCTCACTAGGAATGGAGAAGGACTAGAATTTATTCAGCTGTAACTATAATCCAGTTAATTAACAATAACAATTTTTTATCATGCTAACTTCACAAACAATTGCGTGGTAGTTTGAGCATTCTTTGGCATTGCCTTTCTTTGGGATTGGAATGAAAACTGACCTTTTCCAGTCCTGTGGCCATTGCTGAGTTTTCCAAATTTGCTGGCATATTGAGTGCAGCACTTTCACAGCATCATCTTTCAGGATTTGGAATAGCTCAACTGGAATTCTATCACCTCCACTAGCTTTGTTCGTTGTGATGCTTTCTAAGGCCCACTTGACTTCACATTCCAGGATGTCTGGCTCTAGGTCGGTGATCACACCATCGTGATTATCTGGGTCATGAAGATCTTTTTTGTACAGTTCTTCTGTGTATTCTTGCCATCTCTTAATATCTTCTGCTTCTGTTAGGTCCTTACCATTTCTGTCCTTTATTGAGCCCATCTTTGCAAGAAATGTTCCTTTGGTATTTCTGATTTTCTTGAAGAGATCTCTAGTCTTTCCCATTCTGTTATTTTCCTCTATTTCTTTGCATTGATCACTAAAGAAGGCTTTCTTATTTCTTCTTGCTATTCTTTGGAACTCTGCATTCAGATATTTATATCTTTCCTTTTCTCCTTTGCTTTTCGCTTCTCTTCTTTTCACAGCTATTTGTAAGGCCTCCCCAGATAGCCATTTTGCTTTTTTGCATTTCTTTTCCATGGGGATGGTCTTGATCCCTGTCTCCTGTACAATGTCACCAACCTCATTCCATAGTTCATCAGGCACTCTATCTATCAGATCTAGGCCCTTAAATCTATTTCTCACTTCCACTGTATAATCATAAGGGATTTGATTTAGGTCATACCTGAATGGTCTAGTGGTTTTCCCTACTTTCTTCAATTTAAGTCTGAATTTGGCAATAAGGAGTTCATGGTCTGAGCCACAGTCAGCTCCTGGTATTGTTTTGGGTGACTGTATAGAGCTTCTCCATCTTTGGCTGCAAAGAATATAATCAGTCTGATTTCAGTGTTGACTATCTGGTGATGTCCATGTGTAGAGTCTTCTCTTGTGTTGTTGGAAGAAGGTGTTTGTTATTACCAGTGCATTTTCTTGGCAAAACTCTATTAGTCTTTGCCCTGCTTCATTCCGTATTCCAAGGCCAAATTTGCCTGTTACTCCAGGTGTTTCTTGGCTTCCTACTTTTGCATTCCAGTCCCCTATAATGAAAAGGACATCTTTTTGGGGTCTTAGTTCTAAAAGGTCTTGTAGGTCTTCACAGAACCGTTCAACTTCAGCTTCTTCAGCATTACTGGTTGGGGCATAGACTTGGATTACTGTGTTATTGAATGGTTTTCCTTGGAAACAAACAGAGATCATTCTGTTGTTTTTGAGATTGCATCCAAGTACTGCATTTCGGACTCTTTTGTTGACCATGATGGCTACTCCATTTCTTCTGAGGGATTCCTGCCCGCAGTAGTATATATAATGGTCATCTGAGTTAAATTCACCCATTCCAGTCCTGATGTCAAAGCTGGTTTTAGAAAAGGAAGAGGAACCAGAGATCAAATTGCCAACATCCGCTGGATCATCGAAAAAGCAAGAGAGTTCCAGAAAAACATCTATTTCTGCTTTATTGACTATGCCAAAGCCTTTGACTGTGTGGATCACAATAAACTGTGGAAAATTCTGAAAGAGACAGGAATATCAGACCACCTGATCTGCCTCTTGAGAAATTTGTATGCAGGTCAGGAAGCAACAGTTAGAACTGGACATGGAACAACAGACTGGTTCCAAATAGGAAAAGGAGTACGTCAAGGCTGTCTATTGTCACCCTGCTTATTTAACTTATATGCAGAGTACATCATGAGAAACGCTGGACTGGAAGAAACAGAAGCTGGAATCAAGATTGCCGGGAGAAATATCAATAACCTCAGATATGCAGATGACACCACCCTTATGGCAGAAAGTGAAGAGGAACTAAAAAGCGTCTTGATGAAGGCGAAAGTGGAGAGTGAAAAAGTTGGCTTAAAGCTCAACATTCAGAAAATGAAGATCATGGCATCCGGTCCCATCACTTCATGAGAAATAGATGGGGAAACAGTGGAAACAGTGTCAGATTTTGTTTTTCTGGGTTCCAAAATCACTGCAGATGGTGACTGCAGCCATGAAATTAAAAGACGCTACTCCTTGGAAGGAAAGTTATGACCAACCAAGATAGCATATTCAAGAGCAGAGACATTACTTTGCCAACAAAGGTTCATCTAGTCAAGGTTATGGTTTTTCCTGTGGTCATGTATGGATGTGAGAGTTGGACTGTGAAGAAGGCTGAGCACTGAAGAATTGATGCTTTTGAACTGTGGTGTTGGAGAAGACTCTTGAGAGTCCCTTGGACTGCAAGGAGGTCCAACCAGTCCATTCTGAAGGAGATCAGCCCTGGGATTTCTTTGGAAGGAATAAAGCTAAAGCTGAAACCCCAGTACTTTGGCCACCTCATGCGAAGAGTTGACTCATTGGAAAAGACTCAGATGCTGGGAGGGATTGGGGGCAGGAGGAGAAGGGGACGACAGAGGATGAGATGGCTGGATGGCATCACTGACTCGATGGATGTGAGTCTGAGTGCACTGCGGGAATTGGTGATGGACAGGGAGGCCTGGCGTGCTGCGATTCATGGGGTCGCAAAGAGTCGGACACGACTGAGCGACTGATCTGATCTGAACCTCACAAGCAAGGTATCATGTTCTCCATCTGAGAGTCACCAAGCATGTATACAGACAGAACTCAGCTCAACAAGGCTCCAAAGTACCTGTCTTTCTTCCACAATGTACAGCTGAGAGAGGCAAATAATCTCTCAAATTCTGGATGCATAACTGGTGTAAACCGAACTAAATATGCTATAGTGACTCACTCAAAAGAAAAGGTGTGAGTAACTGTTGGATCATAAAAGAAGAGAGGCCATTTCTTCAGGAAGGTGATGCCAATGAACTTCAAGAAACCCCTCATGCTGGCAGTGCCTCTATTAAAGAAGACTCTGGGTTTAGGATTTCTACGATATTAAATTCATTTTTTTCCCTTAAAATCATCCCTCTAAGGAAATAATTCCTACAGTGGGAAATACATGGACTTTAGAACCAGAGAGACTTAAGTTGTAATTCTGGGTTCTATCCTTTCCTAGCTCTGGACCTAATCAGGTTATTCTCACCTCAGAGTATTAATAAGCAGCAGTTCCCAGCCATCTGAAAGATATAATCACCCCACAGGGCTGACTCAAGCTTGGAGTAAGATGACTGTATGACTAACACGGGTCCTGGTCTCTGGTCAGCCACCTCAAAGTGTTAGCCACCTTCTTCTTACACATCCTTTGTCCATTGGAAAAATAATGGTTCTTCACTGCACATTTTCCATTTGACTCAAAGTGTTAGGCCCCCTAAACATTTTTTTTTTCAGTTGGGATGTATAAGGAGAGGCTCCTCAGTCAGATAATGATTTGTGCAATTGTGTCAAGTTAGACTTGGGAAATCAACCTCTGACGTCAAGCTGAAGACGGCTCCTCAGAAGCATTTCTCCAGAGACTGATCAACACGAGACTGTCCTGCCTTTTGAGGCAGAACCAGGGTCAAATTCTTGTTTGTCCTCGGAGTACCTAGCACAGAGCCCCGTACCAGCTGGTGAGCAATACTAGGGATTCGGTTCAACTCATTCAAAGCTAAATTCCGGCTTGAAGATTTTACAGTATGAAAGACCAAAATAAAATGATCATACCTGATCCTGTCTGTCTGTTTTTCCTTTCAGTATCATTCCCTAGAGATACAGACTTGACCAAGGGCAGAAGTGAACTGCACCACGTCTGCTAACAGTCCTGAAAAGGCACTCTTCACACACTTATGTGCCGAAGCAGTGACTCATGAAATTCAGAACGTGCTAAGATTTGGTGAGGAGCACTTCATATAAAATTAACGCAAGCGAAAGGTTACTTCAGGGAACAGTGTACTACTTTTTTAGGTGACCCAGTTATGGCTAAATTTGGAAAGTTGGCAAGGCTGGCTCTTCCCTTTAAAGCAGATCTCACAGAAACACAAGATACTACGCAGCCTCAGGGCCCAGATCTTCGCTGGGCCATCAATAGTGGGAAAGGCCTTTGAAAAAGCCAGACATCGTGGATGTGCTGGTCACCTCGGCTTGCCCTTGAGAACACAGCTTCCGAGAGGGTGGTTTGTGAGAGAGGAATCAGAAGAGAACTCATAAACTACAACCTATTTAATAAAACTCAAACAGCAGTTAAGTATATGCCAAACACTATTTAAAGTACTGTACAAATGCTTATTCCTATAACAACCTTACAAGGTGCTGCTATTATCTCCATGTGATGGATGAAGAGGTCAGAAATAGGGAGATTAAGTATCCTGCCACAAGGCAATGCAGCTACTAAGTGGCAGATCCTGGACGGAAGCAGACATAGTTTGGTTCCAAAATCTGTGTTCTTGATTCTTGCACTGCTTTTAATGTTATGCAATGTTACTACATACAGTAAGACAACGTCTACCGTTTGCTTTCTGGCACAAGCTACAATTGTGCTCTGAGAGAAAACGCTGTGGAAGTTCAGGATGCTGACTCCAAGGCAGATGGCTAGGCTTGCGGCCTGCATTCTCTGCCCATAAATTGAGAGTTCTGTGTAACATAGCTAATCTCTCTGTGCCTCAGTTTCTTCATCTGTGTATGGGGTACAATAATAGACCCTATACTGTCAGATTTGGAGGATTAAATAAGTTAATACCTATAAAGTACTCAGAACAGTACCTGACACATAGTGATGGTCAATGATTGTTAACTATGATCATTAATTTAAAAAGAGACACTAGTTTGCTTCTGAGTTACAAAAGAAACACCATCATTGATTTTTGTGAGAGGACATGTATAGATGGAAAAATATTACCTTTGATATGTAATAGACTGGTTAAAATTTTACTTTCAATTCAGCCTATAAACTTGGGAAGTCACTTAATCACTCTGAGCCTTAGTTTCTTCATCTGTATGATGGGCTAGCATATCCCTGACACAGTTGAGGTATAAATTAAGTGAGATAATGTGTATAAAAATATGGAAGCTGAAACCTGGTCAATATTCAAATGAGATGACCAGATTCCCTGCCTTCCCTTAATATAACTGGCTGTAGTGTTGGAGGATGCTTATTGATTTTACCAGATTCTAACATTTTTTACCAAGCTGAAATATGTCATGACTGGAAGCATGTAATTGATAGGCCCAAAGACATTGAAGGACTTAAGGACAGTTTTAGGTTATTTATGAGACTAAAATTTAGGGACTAAATGTCCAGGGATAGGAGGCAGGGTGGTTAAATGTGTCAACTATATGTTATTTTATGCATGCCTTTAAAATTATGACATTTGTCTTATCCAAATGATTATGCCTTTATAAATTCACTTTATGTCAAACTAAATCTTGTATGGTAATATATACGTGTGTGTATATATATGATTGCAGCCATGAAATTAAAAGACGCTTACTCCTTGGAAGGAAAGTTATGACCAACCTAGATAGCATATTCAAAAGCAGATACATTACTTTGCCAACAAAGGTTCATCTAGTCAAGGCTATGGTTTTTCCTATGGTCACGTATGGATGTGAGAGTTGGACTGTGAAGAAGGCTGAGCACTGAAGAATTGATGATTTTGAACTGTGGTGTTGGAGAAGACTCTTGAGAGTCCCTTGGACTGCAAGGAGATCCAATCGGTCCATTCTGAAGGAGATCAGCCCTGGGATTTCTTTGGAAGGAATGATGCTAAAGCTGAAACTCCAGTACTTTGGCCACCTCATGCGAAGAGTTGACTCATTGGAAAAGACTCTGATGCTGGGAGGGATTGGGGGCAGGAGGAGAAGGGGACGACAGAGGATGAGATGGCTGGATGGCATCTCTGACTTGACGGACGTGAGTCTCAGTGAACTCCGGGAGTTGGTGATGGACAGGGAAGCCTGGCCTGCTGCGATTCATGGGGTCGCAAAGAGTCGGACACGACTGAGCGACTGATCTGATCTGATATGACTTACCATGTAATATATAAGGGTTTAGATACAATGAGATGTCTAGAGAGACAATACTAAAAGGAAAAAAATTTAACTATGCCACCTCTTCAATAATGTTTGTTTTCTTCTTTAAGCTTTCATGATTTTCAACTTTTCTATAATATACATATTAAAACTCAAAAATGATTATACTACTTATTCTATAATTAGCATGTATTACTTTCATTATCAGAAAACAAATACTTTACAGAATATTTTTAATATATTTTTACCCCTGATATGTCTTATAAGTCCTTCATATGAAACACACATTAAAAATAAATCTTTTATCAATATGGTCATCATCATTAGTTCATGAAAGGTCTCAGATTGTCTCACTATCCTGGTGGAAAGCTCAGGTGGCTTGTTAGGGTCTGAACCGAAAGACATGAAGTCCACTCCATTACTGACGAAAAAGGGGAGTGAGGGGCCAGCCAACTGTGGGCAGCTTGAGCCACAAGATCAGTGTCCAACCCTTCTCTGGCCTGGCCCCAGGCCTGCTGACGGTGCCCCTGCCATCCTTACTCTTACCTCCCTAATCTCACCAATCATGCCTGGACAGTGTCAGCCTGCCTATCTCTTCTGAACAGGGCAGCCTTGGCCAAGGGCACCAGCTTGCATATGTAGGCCTGGCCATTCACTCCCACACATCATAGTCACAGACACACCCACAGAATTTTGAAAGCCCTCCATTCCTTCAAGTGTCTTCTACATGCTGTTAATGTTTCCTGAAACATCCTCTTCCCTCTCTCTCTAAGTTTCATCACCCAACTCTTCCTTTTCCAGTTACCAGCTAAGGCGCACTTTTTCTAGAAAGCTTATCTTAAAGCTTGAGGCTGGGATCCATGTGTCTGCTATAGGTTTCCCAATTGCTTATGCCTCTGGTTGGGCCAATCATCCCCTATTCTAATTTATTGTTTACCTACTGATTTCTCAAAAATTACTGTAAGCTTTTGAAGCCAGGAAGTATGCATTTTTCAGAGCTCTGTGCCCAGTATGAATCCAATGTTTGGTATCCAGTCCAAGCTCAGCATTGGTTTTTTTTTTTTTTTTTCTTTGAATGAACAAATGGATGGGAACTTTGAAGTAAAAAAAAATCCATGCAACACCTTTTGTACATTCCTTATAGAGTAAATATCACTGACTAAGAAAGAAAGCACCTAGATGAGACTGGATGAGCCGGGTAATTGACTACTGCACAGAATGGTTCATAACAAGCTGCAGAATCCTTCAAGCTTCAAAAGGATGAAACTGAGAACTTCCAGATGTACAAGCTGGATTTAGAAAAGGCAGAGGAATCAGAGATCAAATTGCCAACATCTGCTAAATCATAGAAAAAGCAAGAAAATCCCAGGAAAAAACATCTACTTCTGCTTCATTGACTATACTAAAGCCTTTCACTGTGTGGATCACAACAAACTGTGGAAAATTCTGAAAGATATGGGAATACCAGACCACCTCACCTGCCTCTTGAGAAACCTGTATGCGGGTCAAGAAGCAACATTTAGAAACTGGACATGGAACAATGAACTGGGGATACATTAAGGCTGTAAATTGTCACCTTGCTTATTTAACTTCTGTGCAGAGTACATCATGCAAAATGCCAGGCTGGAGGAAGCACAAGCTGGAATCAAAACTGCCAGGAGAAATATTAACAACCTCAGATACGCAGATGACAACCTCAGATACGCAGAAAGTGAAAAGAAACTAAAGAGCCTCTTGATAAAGGTGAAAGAGGAGAGTGAAAAAGCTGGCTTAAAACTCAATATTCAAAACATGAAGATCATGGCATCCAGTTCCATCACTTCATGGCAAATAGATGGGAAACAATGGAAACAGTGGCAGATTTTATTTTCTTGGGCTCCAAAATCACTATGGATGGTGACTGCAAACAGGAAAGCAAAAGACAATTGCTTCTTGGAAGAAAAGTTATGACAAACCTAGACAACATATTAAAAAGCAGAAACATTACTTTCCAACAAAAGTCCATATGGTCAAAGCTATGGTTTTTCCAGTAGTCATGTACAAAAGTGAGAACTAAATCATAAAGAAGGCTGAGCAGCAAAGAACTGATGCTTTTGAATTATGGTGCTGGAGAAGACTCTTGAGAGTCCCTTGGACAAAGAGATCAAACCAGTCAATCCTAAAAGAAATCAACCCCGAATATTCATTGGAAGAACTGATACTGAAGCTGAAACTCCAATTCTTTGGCCACCTGATGCAATGAGCTGACTCACGGAAAAAACCCTGATGCTGGGTAAGATTGAAGGCGGTAGGAAAAGGGGAGGACAGAGGATGAGATGGTTGGATGGCATCACCAATGTAATGACATGAGTTTGAGTAAACTCTGGGAGTTGGTGATGGACAGGGAGGCCTGGCGTGCTGCAGAACATGGGGTCACAAGGAGTCGGACACAATTGAGTGACTGAACTGAGCTGAACTGAACTGGGTAAGATTGAGGGCAGGAAGATAAGGGGGTGGCAGAGGATGAGATGGTTGGATGGCATCGCTGACTCATTGGACATTAATTTGAATGAACTCAGGGAGACGGTGAAGGGCAGGGAAGCCTGGAGTGCTGCAATCCATGGGGTCACAAAAAAATCAGATACTGAACAACAACAACTTAGTGACTAAACAACAACAACAGGTCTCAAAGACTCAGACATGACAAGCAACTTCGCACACATGCACACACAAATCGACAGGGGTAGTTCATGGGGCTCCTGAAACCCGGAGAGGGTTAAAATTCCATTGCCTGGAGATTTAAAACTCCATCTTTATTGGTCTCCTGCTTGAGACTCTTGGTTTAATAATTGTAACCCACTTTCCTCCATGCTACTATTCTTATCCGTTACCCAAATGGTGGTACCTGAAACCAGTAATTACAATCATTTTTTAAATGTAGCTAGCGAATCTACTATACACACAATTCCCTTATGCTGCTGCTGCTAAGTCACTTCAGTCGTGTCCGACTCTGTGTGACCCCATAGACGGCAGCCCACCAGGCTCCCCAGTCCCTGGGATTCTCCAGGCAAGAACACTGGAGTGGGTTGCCAGTTCCTTCTCCAGTGCATGAAAGTGAAAAGTGAAAGTGAAGTCGTGCAGTCGTGTCTGACTCTTTGCAACCCCATGGACTGCAGCCCACCAGGCTCCTCTGTCTAGGCAAGAGTAGTGGAGTGGGGTGCCATTGCCTTCTCCTACAGTTTCCTTATAAGAACACTTAAACTATAAGGAGTGAACTATAAAGATTTTTCTGTGCTATTCCTGCCCAAAGAAAGATGATTGCATCATTAGTAGATTTTAAGATAAAGCAAATAATATATGATATCTTTTTGTTGAAGATGTCCATTGCAATGTTGTATATAACAGCAAAATTCTGAAAGCAATCTATATATAAATGAGTGGGGATAGTCTCACTCTTTAGTGAAATTTTTTACTAACATACATAATTTTTATTTTTACAATTTTTAAAGTATAAATGATGCCACCAGCGAAGCTCTATAATAAACTACACATATTTAAATTGTACAATTTGATGAGTTTTGAGCTATACAAATTTCTGTGAAACCATCAGCTCAGTAAAGATATTGAAGATATTCATCACTCCAAAAAGCTTCCTTGTGAACATTTGTAATCTTTCCTTTCCACCTCTTCTCATCCCTAAGCAACCACTTTTCTGCTTTTTTTTGTTACAGATTGATTTGAGTTTTCTAGAATCTTGCATAAATGAAATTATATAGTAAGCACCCCTTTTTGTCCGACTTCCTTCATTTGGCATACTTATTTTGAGATTTGTTGTTGTATAGTATTGTATGTATCAATAGTTTATTCCTTCAAGTGGTAGGGGACATGGGTAAACTTGTGGCTGATTCATGTTTGGTAGAAACACAATGCTGTAAAGCAAGTATCCTTCAATGAAAAATAAATAACTTAAAAAATAGCTTATTCCTTTCTGTAGCTGAGTAGTATTCCACTGTATGGATATGTCACAATGTCTTTATCCATATCCCCTGTTGATGGATATCTGGATATTGTCACAATTTTGCTATTGTAAATAAAACCTCTCTAAACATTTGAGTGCAAGTCTTTGTGGACTTACGTAGACATATGGCTTCATTTCTCTTCAGTAAATATGTAGAAGTGGAATGACTGAATTGCTGGAGAGAAAATGTCTATAAAATCTCATGCTTATAATGCAATACTAAGTAAAAGGCAGATTTTAAACATAGCCACATGAAAAATGACAAGAAGAAAATACACTAAAATTTAGAGCGGTTGTTTAATTTATGTGGTGGGAGTATAGGCAACATATTTTCTTTTCTCATTTATAAATGTTTTAAAATATTGTCATCATTTTAAATATTTTTAAATACAGAGGAATAATAGTATTTGTTAAACATCCACTACATGTGGGCATATATATAGAGAGATAGATCTCTAGCTATATCTATACTACTCTTTCTTTACAATGACTTTGTGAGCTAATTATGTTGCTCAATTTCACAGATGAATCAACCGAGGCTTAGAAAGATTTAAGTCATCTGCCCAATACCCCATGGCTGTTAAGTGGCATGACTGTGATTTGAGCCCAGGACCATGCTGCTCCAAAAGTCTTGTCCTTTCAAATCCTTAAGCATGTATACCAGATCATATACCTTTACGAAACAGAGTGCATGGAGGGAATGTTATGCATTTCTGAATGCAAGTACAAGGAGATCAAGATTCCATTGGACAAGCTCACAGTGCGGTATTCTGCGAGGCAGCCAGGCTGAACGGGAACAGGCAACACGCTGGGGACTGACTTGCTCTAATTTGAATTCCTCCAAGCAGTACTGTCAGGACAGCTGATCTCTCCTGAGGCATTAAGACTTCACACAGTGTTCAGGATAACCAAATCAGGAAGGAGATATTGGTATTTTATATCTAATCTATACTATTAGGCAGTTTACAAATACCAGATAGCAATTCATCAAAGTCATGCCAGGAAAAGGTTCTCTGTGATCTAAGTCATCAAAGAAAAACTCAGTTCCTGGCATGTAACCTCTAAAATTTCAGACGAAGCCAATGTGTTAACCAGCTCCCTTCAGAGGGGTGAAGTTTTGGCTCAGCCATTCACAAGCTATTTGGCTTGTGCACGGTATTATATTACCTCTGAAATTCAACTTCAAGTATCAAGTGAGGAAAAGAGTGCCTATGAGAAAAATTGGTTTTGGGAGTTTCAGATCAGATCAGATCAGTCGCTCAGTCGTGTCTGACTCTTTGCGACCCCATGAATCACAGCACGCCAGGCCTCCCAGGCCATCACCAACTCCCAGAGTTCACTCAGACTCATGTCCATCGAGTCAGTGATGCCATCCAGCCATCTCATCCTCTGTCGTCCCCTTCTCCTCCTGCCCCCAATCTCTCCCAGCATCAGAGTCTTTTCCAATGAGTCAACTCTTCGCATCAAGTGGCCAAAGTACTGGAGTTTCAGCTTTAGCATCATTCCTTCCAAAGAAATCCCAGGGCTGATCGAAGGGAGTTTAGAAAACACATATACCAGTCAACATGATGCTCTGCACAAAGTGAGTGAATAACGAATTCTTATTATCATTTATATAATTGCTTTTGATGCTTTTAATAAGTACAACAGATTCAATGCCTCAATGCCTCAATGCCAAGATAAAATGATGAGCTGAGAAGAATACAGAATAAAAGTTTTTAATACTGTTTTGGAATTCTTCAAACTTTTTTAGAACCTGCTATTCTAAGCTTTCTTGTCTCAAGTCATTTCAATCACTGGGGGAAATCCCTTGCCCAAGAAGAGCTAAAATGGTCAGATTTAGAGCACTCACAGCAAGAACATACATATTCTCAGGTTCAAGTGGCATCATATGGTCAGCAAGCTGGAGGCAGACATTTCTCTTTCCTGAGCCTCCCTATTCAGCGTTGTAAATGAGGGCCTGGCTGCCTTTGCACCTTATGTTATTTCTGTGCTCAGATGGAGTAAGACACACAAACACATCTGATCAATTGTGAAGAATTATGAATATGTAACAGTGATTTCAGTTAAAGTGAGGTAGCAGAAAGAGCATTATACATTATTCATTCATGCATTAATGTTTTCAATAAATATGTTAAGTGCCTGTTATCTGCCTGAAACTATGCCAGATGCAAGCA
This sequence comes from Bubalus bubalis, assembly GCF_019923935.1. Classification (NCBI taxonomy): domain Eukaryota; kingdom Metazoa; phylum Chordata; class Mammalia; order Artiodactyla; family Bovidae; genus Bubalus; species Bubalus bubalis. The sequence goes on along the minus strand of NC_059161.1, from coordinate 91,481,795 downwards.
AAACAGAAACAAATGGGCACCGAGTCCAGTAAGGAGAAGGAGATTTACCAAAAAAAAAAGTGCTCTCTTTTGATAGAAAACTATAGAGACTGGGGAGACCATGGAAAAAGTCTTTTGGGGAAGAGCAAGAAGTGTTAGCAAATGCTTTAGAAAGCAAGTAATGTTAGCTCAGCAGTAAAGAATCCACCTACCAATGCAGGAGATGTGGTTCGATCCCTGGGTCAGGAAGATCCTCTGGAAAAGGACATGGCAACCTACTTCAATATTCTTGCCTGGGAAATCCCACTGACTGAGGAGCCTGGCAGGCTATATCCATGGGGTCGCCAAAGAGTCGGACACAACTTAGCGACTAAACAAAAAATTTTTGAGCTGACATTGAACACAAGCAAACAAAAGAAACAGTGTGAGTAAAGAATGATATGGAAGCCTGACAGGAACACTTGCCAGGGTGAAAGGAAAATGGTTAAAATTAAGGTTGGAGAAGCAAGGAGGAGCTAAACCATGAGATGCCTGTAGAAAAATGTCATAGTATTTGAATGTTAAGTCATTTCAATGAAGGGAAGTAGGTTTTACATAATAGAGAAAGCAAGTTAAATTTGCAATTAGAACACTCTCATGTCAGCAAGGTCAACCACAGTCAGGGAGACCATTTAGTGTGAAGCCAGACAAGAGCTAACTAACAATTTTTTTTTCTAACTAATTTGTTTCCTTATGTCTGAAATACCTTTCTATTTTACAAGTTTAGTCATCTTGATATTATGAGAGTGGAAGTTTTACAAGATGAAAAACACCACATAATGCAAGATGTATAATGATCATTGTTATTCTATTTTGCCATTTTCACCATCTGGACAATCAATTCAACTACAGGGGTTAAATCAATTGTGCTATAATCTACATCTGCTGTTCTACAGGACTTTCAACGTGGCCATATGAGCCCTGCCATGATTTTTCATTTTTCATGAGTTAATCCAATAAGAAGGAAATAAACATAACTGATTGAACTCTTAAGTGAAAGCCACACTTAATTACTCAGCCAAACTCTCAAGCAAGGGCTCAATTCATAAAGATGATACAGTTGAATGGATTATTTCCCCGTTGATTTGTTCTGTCACTTCTAATTGCTGTGGGTGAGAGTTACGTAGCATGGAAGGTATTAGGCATCATGATTGTAATTCTACAGTGAAGAGACCAGTGAAAAATAAGTGTAGTTTAGTTTCACTGGATGCGTTCAGTAGCTCTGTACCTACAAAGGCACCTTACGTATAGTGGACCCTCAATAAACGCAGACTGAAAGCACTTGGAGTCACCAGGACCACTGAATGCTCACTCACTAACTGCTGCTCTTGGTCACCCTGAGCATTAGTTCAAAAAAGTATGAAGTTGTTCACTACCTGGCACTCTCAGTAGATGATAAATGAAATTATATTTGTGAAGGTCCTTAGTCAGTCTTAAATAATTACATAAGTTTAAGCCTTTTGAGTGTTTATTACTGCTAGCCTCACTTTGAAGTTGATAGACTATTTTCCCTTTCTTGCAGAAGAGTAAATAAAAGTATAAAGATGTGAAATAAATTTTACAAAGAACTATTGCTAGAAAGGTGAGTCTGATCTCATCACTCAGCTCCAAGAATCCCTTCTTCCTTCCTTTTCTTTTACATTTGCCTCCATTCAACAACGACAATTAGTGCCTTTATAAAAGAGCCCCCAAAGAGCTTCTTTGTCCCTTCTGCCACGTGAGGACACAATAACAAGATTGCTGTCCACAAAAAATGAAGTAGGCTCTCACCAGACAGTGAATCTGTTGGTGCCTTGATGTTGGACTTTCCAGACACCAGAACTGTGAGAAATAAATCTCTTTTGCTTATAAGCCACCCAGTCTAAAGTATTCTGTAATACCCTTCAAAACTAAGAGATTTGCATATTTGATCACCCAAAATATTATGCATTGGAAATAGAAGAATAAGCAATAGAAGAACAAATAAATAAGCAAGCAATAGAGCCTTTTCTTTCAGAGCCTAGTGGGAAAGAAAATGAAAAAAAAAAAAAAAAAAAAAAAAAAAAAAACGCCAAAAACCAAAACCACACACAGACACACACAAAACCAAGCAATGAAAGTATTGCAGTGCTGTAAAAGCTAAAATAAAGGTTATGGGAATTTGGAAGAGGGCACTTGTGCTAGTCTTTGGGTTTAGAAAACACTTTAAAAAGGATATAATCTGTGCTCTGAAACTCAAAAGCTGAAGTATCCTGATAGATAAATAGTAAAAAGCCTCTGAAGCAGCAGAGTCTTCAAAAAGTGTCATATTCGGGAAACTGTAAACATTTGGTATAGAAGAGTAGCGGGTCGTATGGATAGGTAGCAGGAAAGAAGTAAGAGAGGTGGAAAGAGAGATGACTGTTGGGCCTTAATGCTTTTGCTAAAGAGATTGCTGTTAAATCTGAAGGATACTGGAGGATTTAAAGCAGGAAATCAATGCAATCAAAATCTGCATTAAAATGTTCGCACTTCCACCAGTACTGCACACACAGCGCTCACTCTCGTGGCCCTCCTGTTGCAATATACTTGTGTCTGATAAATTCTAACCATCACATTTTAAATGAATCACAGACATACAAGAATGTGAGAAAAATCAGCACGAGCAAAACAAACCACAAACCATCAAGCAAAATCCTGTCAATCAACACTAGAAAGTGGACTGTAGGAAAATGAAATCCAGGGACACCAGAGCAAAAATAACGTTTTCAGGTCTGAGATCACAGAACATGAAAATCTGGAATTAAAAGGACCCTTGGAAGGAACCAAAGTAGTCCCAAGTCCAAAGAACTCTTTGGCTCTACTCAAAAGCAAAGTCTAATCCTTTCTGGAAGAAAATACCCCCTGGTTTTGACTGTCAGAATTCCCATTATTTAAGTTCAGCAAAAATATAAGGTCATCATTAAGGAGACTTAATGAAACAGGCCATCATGAGAAAGAACAGATTTAGACTTACAAAGACTTCAGATATTAAAATTATCAGATAGGTAACTTAAAGAGACCATGTGGAGAGTTTAAAGAAACTCAAGTAGATATTTTAAAATAATAACAAATCCACTATTCAAAAGGGAGGTTATAAGCTGATCATATTGACTTATTGATAGGGTAAATTTGCACAAATTTAGCAAAAGTATAAAATATTTGAAAAACATAACTAGCAAACTTTATCTACTGAATACAGCTAGAAACATATCCAACAATTAGAAAACACATGTTTCCAGGCAAACAGAGAAGATTTGCAAAATACTGACCACATTTTAGGCTAAAATAAATTTAAAAGAATATTTATTATACAACTTTTCCTAGGCATTATTTTATTAAACTAGAAATCAGTAACAGAAACGGTAAAAATCCCCACAGTTTGGAAAAAAATTTTTTAAATCTCTAAATAACTCTTGGCTCAAACAAATCACAAAATAAATTTTTGTAAAAATTTTATTTAAATGTTAATAAAAATCAGATCAGATCAGATCAGATCAGTTGCTCAGTTGTGTCCGACTCTTTGCGACCCCATGAATCGCAGCATGCCAGGCCTCCTTGTCCATCACCAACTCCCGGAGTTCACTGAGACTCACGTCCATCGAGTCAGTGATGCCATCCAGCCATCTCATCCTCTGTCGTCCCCTTTTCCTCCTGCCCCCAATCCCTCCCAGCATCCGAGTCTTTTCCAATGAGTCAACTCTTCGCATGAGGTGGCCAAAGTACTGGAGTTTCAGCTTTACCATCATTCCTTCCAAAGAAATCCCAGGGCTGATCTCCTTCAGAATGGACTGGTTGGATCTCCTTGCAGTCCAAGGGACTCTCAAGAGTCTTCTCCAACACCACAGTTCAAAAGCATCAATTCTTCGGCACTCAGCCTTCTTCACAGTCCAACTCTCACATCCATACATAACCACATGTCAAATGCTATAGGATGCCAATGTACTAAAACATCTTGTGGAAAATGTAGTGAATTAAGGGTAATATAAAGGAAAAGGACTGATCTAATGAGCTAGTCATCCACCTTAGGCACTCCCCAAAATAAAAAACTAAATCTAAACAAAGGTAGAAGAAAATCGATAATAACAACAGCAGAATTATGAAGTTAAAACAGAAATAGAGAAAGAAAAAGAAAGGAAGGAGAGAAGGAAGCAAGGAAGAAAAATTGACATATCAGGGATACAAAGTTGTTTTAACTTCTATGACTCAATCAGTGTAATTAGTCACCTAAACAGGGTAAGGGGAAACAATTATATCATCCTTTCAACAGAGAAGGGACGAGGTAGAGATTCTGTTTTTAATCTATAACCATAAATGAACATGATGAAAAATCCTACAGCAATTTTTCAGAACTAATGATTTTTTAAAATGTTATTTATGGAAAAATTATAAAACATTATTGAAAGACACAAAAGATCCAAATAATTTTAAAAATGGTCCAGATTTATAGAAGGAAGACTCAATATCAGACAAAGGTCAATTTTCTTAAATTAACTTATAGGTTCAGGCAATTTCAATGTTAATTCAAAGAAAATTTCTGTGGAACTTTCCAAGTTCATTCTATATGGCACATGAAAGGGTAAAAGCCAAACAAAGCCAAGATACTCTTGAAGCAAAATAATGTAGAAAAATTTGATCTACTAGACATCATGATTCATTATAAAGAAATCTTAATTAAGATAGTGTGGATTTAGCACTGCTGCTGCTAAGTCACTTCAGTCGTGTCCGACTCTGTGTGACCCCATAGACAGCAGCCCACCAGGCTCCCCTGTCCCTGGGATTCTCCAGGCAAGAGCACTGGAGTGGGTTGCCATTTCCTTCTCCAGTGCATGAAAGTGAAAAGTGAAAGTGAAGTCGCTCAGTCGTGTCCGACTCTTAGTGACCCCATGGACTGCAGCCCACCAGCCTCCTCCATCCATGGGATTTTCCAGGCAAGAGTACTGGAGTGGCACAGGGGTACACAAACTGACCAATGAAACAGAGTAGAGAACACAGAAACAGGCCCACAAAGTACAGAACTATAATACAGGCCCGAGTGATAGTGAAGATAACTAAGGGAGGAGAAAAGCCATTTAATAAATAGTAGTATGACAATTATTCATCTGTTGAAAAAAAGAATATACAAAAGTCAAAACCAGATTGACTAAATACTTAAATATATAAAAAACCAAAAGTTACAGCTTGATATCTCTATGATCTTGGGATAGGAAGACAGAAAGTGCCAACTGTAAAAAAAAAACAAAACAACAGAATTGATACATTCGACCACATTAAAACCAAGGGCTTAATCTACAAAGCAGGAGAAGCTATCTGCAACATATGTCAATAGTGAATCCATATCAAGAAGATATCAAATACTCCTCTAAATCAATAAGAAAAAAAGGCAATGTAATAAAATATAGACAAACAGCATTGAACTGACATTTCACAGAAATAGAAACATGAATGTTAAATAAAGAGTAAAAGATCCTCAATACTACTCTTTATCCAGAAAATGCCAAGTAAGTAAAGCAAAATGCTCAATGACATTTTGCACCTGCTAAACGGGAAATAAGTACACAAGCAATTTGGAAAAGCACTGAAAGCAAGAGCTGCTGGCTGATTCACTGCCCAGTTGGTCAATTCCTACTAACAAGCATTTGCAATTAGCTGGACAAAAGTGAAGGTCAGTCCAAGTGGGCAGCTGCAAATCTTACACTCACCAATGTGGGTAGTAACTCTGTCCTACAGGAATAGTGTGGGAGTGACAGGGTGTGCCTGGGGATAATTGAGGGGCGGGGGTGTTTGCTTAGAACACTCCCAAGCTGAAACCTATCAACATATAGTACTAGAAAACAAACTCCTTTACCCACCAGGAAGAATGAGGAATCTATAACATAGGAAGCTGCTTGTTGAAATTGTGCATTAATACAACAATTTTTTGAAGCTGTTATTAGACTTAAAAGGCCAACAGTAAGTGTAAAGGTAGGGACCCCTCTCTCCCAGATTATACAGCAAAGGGCATTGTTCGATAGAATTTACCACTTACTGGTTTATCCTCAAGGAATGGACTGCTTTGTGTTTAGGGATTTGGCTACAAAAGCAACCCATGGAAAAGCCAGTATGATCGAGAGCAGAGAAGTGTCTTCCTTTGAAAAAGGAAGAAGTGTCTTCCTTTGTTTGCAGAGAAAAACATTGATATTGTGGAGGTACTTTTATCCTGAATGACTTCTTTTTTGTCTAACAACTTCGATAGATTAATTGGTATAATTTTCACTTTGTCACCAGAAATAGTCTTTCTTGACAGGACTGTGTGACAACGCAGAACAGTCTGAAAACGGCACCAGCTCACCAACATTAGGTGTCATAAGAGGGATGAGTCTGATCATAAGGGTTCTCGAATACAGTCCAAAAGCCGTCAGGTTCCTTCATAAGAATCTGATACCCCAGTGGACTGAACAGTCTCAGCGTTAGTACTGATTACTGAGTAAAGCCTAATTTTTGCATATATTGATTTTGGAAAACATGTTTGCTGCTTCAGGGAAGGAGACAGAAATTCTAACGCTGGAGGTGGAGGTGGGGAGCATATAGCTGGGGAAAGTGAAAGTCGCTCAGTTGTGTCCACCTCTTTGTGATGCCATGGACTGTACAGTCATGGAATTCTCCAGGCCAGAATAGTTCAGTGGGTAGCCTATCCTTCTCCAAGAGATCTTCCCAACCCAGGGATCAAACCCAGGTCTCCTGCATGGCAGGCGGATTCTTTACCAGCTGAGCTGCCAGGGAAGCCCAAAACTACTGGAGTGGGTAGCCTATCCTTCTCCAGGGGATCTTCCTGACCCAGGAATTGAATCAGGGTCTCTTGCATTGCAGGCATATTCTTTACCAGCTGAGCTACCAGGGAAGCCCAATAACAGGGGAGATGACTATTTATCTAGCAATTGAAGGATGAGAACGTTCTACATGTGTTGGAATTTGTGTTTCAGATAGAAGAAATAGCATAAGGAAAATGTTAGACATGGTCACGAAATGAGGAATGATTTACTGTGGCAGTAGCATAGAATGAATGAAAAGGTGAACATGGCGCATCAAGGCCTATACTTGGAAAGATCTGAATGTCATGTTCTGGCTCTATTTTGCAGTAAGTGGAGGATATCAGCTACTATGACACTTCCTCAAAGTTCTTTTGAATCAGTGTTGGCCATGCTGGTGTCAGAAGAGCTTGAGAGATGAAACACTCTCTGGAGAGTCAATCATTGCATTATACCCACTTCCTCCTTTCTACTCCTACAGCCTGTAACCAAGTTTCAGGATCTTTTAGCTGTAGCCTCCTAACTCACTCTGCTTCTCTGATTTCCAGGGCATCCTATCAACTACAGGCAGAACAGTCTCAAGAGAGCCCCCTGGTCATGCTGCTCTTTTGCCTACTGTTGAACGGCTTCCTACTAACGACTAGATATACCCCAAGTAACTCAGTCCTAAGCTTTCCTATTTACATGTATTTACTTACGCCATGCTCCCCACCATGTGGAGAAGCCTCACTGTGATGACCCTACCCCATTTGCAGGGGAAGAAATCGGAAAGTTTCTGACCTCCTCCACACAGATTCTTCTTCTCCATACACAAATTCTATCATTAAAGCTCAATATATGTAAAAAAAAAAAAAAAATCTTTCCACAAAATCTTCCCTGATCTTTCCAGAGACGTGTAATAAAAACAAGTGTTTAGATAGCACTTTCAAGCTTATACCGCATTTTATAAATTATACAGCACTTAAATCTGTGGAAGTATGGCAAAGGTAGAGCAGGGAGACTATTAGATTTCAACAGATGCTGCTGTTGTTTGGTTGCTAAGTTGTGTGCAACTCTGCAACCCCGTGGACTGCAGCGTGCCAGGCTTTCCTGTCTTTTACTGTCTCCCAGACTTTACTCAAACTCATGTTCATTGAGTCGGTGACTCAACAAATCAGAGTTTTAGTGACTTAGTGTTAATCATGGAACTTCTGACTCCAAATATCACATTCTAAACCATATCATTCTAAACCATATATATGTGTATCATTCCCATCCAGAAAATCCTTAGGAATTTTCCCTACCACACATTGTTCTGATGAGTATTATCTTGATTAACTGTTTTCAATGCATTGCATACAAGGAGTATTTACTAAACTAAAGTCCTCCTAATATACCTATTTCACATGATTAGATCAGTCTGAAATAAACCCTAGTTTTTTTCCCCCAACCACGGCAGTAGGTTTATGGCCTTCCCATCACAATAGGAACATTTTACTTTCCATATATTGCAAAATTACCTGCAGATTGCAGTGCATGCTGCTCTGTACTGTAATTCACTTAGCCTCCCATCATTCTATGCCAGTAGTTCTCAAACAAGTTCAGGGACCGCAATACACTCATCTCTAGATCCTCAGTGTCTAGTTGAGTGCTTGTGCACAGTAGGCACTGAAGACACATTAGTTGAGATGCTTACTAGAATGGTGAACTCTGATAGATAATCTTTGAAGAATGTGGCTATGGTCACATGGTTCTTCTACTTGAGTCAAAGATCTGGGAAAGAGATCAGAAGACAACATCGAGGTTCTAAGGACTGCGGTGCTTTCTCAAAGAGCTTGGGAAAGTTTGGTGCGCATGTAATCCTGCTGCTCATACTATGCCTGTGTCGACGACACTGAGCGATAAAAACACTGTTACAACATTCTTATTTTTAATGACCACCACCATCACTACCACACGTAAATCTAAAATGGGATGATCACAGCATCTTACTTCAAAAGGCTATTTCCATTATTAAAATGATGGATATAAAGCTTTAACATGCCCAGTAATGTTACTATGGCTTTAACATGCCTCCTACTTAGTGAACATAGAATGACTGGATGCTCCTATTTTATTTCTGTTATTTTTATTATTGTCACTATAGAAAACTATCAGAGTGACCACTGCGGCTATAACTCCTAGGACAAATTGCCATGTATTGAGCAAGTTTTGTTCAGATATTGTATAAGATTTGTCATGTACATTATTGTTATTCCTCATGACAACCCCAGAAGGTCTGCACTGTCATTCCCATTTAAGAGACAGAAACTAAGGACTAAAGGTTTGCTCATCAATATCCTTCCTGTGGCATCCTGCATCTTATTCATCATTAGCATTTCCAGTGACCAGCATAATTCAAATATGTGTACTCTTCTCTGACCCACACCACAACCCCATCTTAAGAATGAGGTGTGTGTGCATGCTCAGTCAGGTCTGAGTCTTTGCAACCTTATGGGCGGCTGGCCACCAGACTCCTCTGTCCATGGGATTCTCCAGGCAAGAATACTGGATGGCAAGAATACTAGATTGCCATTTCCTCCTCCAGGGGATCTTCCTGACTCAGGGATCAGACTGGCATCTCTTGCAACTCCTGCATTGGCAAGCGAATAATTTTACCACTGAAATACCAATATCATCATAAAATTCTCAAGCGACACAACTGCCCTCCCCAGAAGGGATCCATTTTTCCTCCAAGTCAAAAGCCCTTAACAATTTGGAAAACTACAAATCTAAATATCATTCCCCCACCTGAAGCCACTACATATCCCCAAGACACCATTCCACACAAATCCCTCTTTACCAGAGTCTACTTATTCATTCCTGGCAACTGTGCTAGAAACAGGAAGCCGCAACTGGGCGGAATCACAAAGCTGTCTGCTCCAATTTTTCTGTACAAGCTGCTTCAGTATTACTTATGACGAGTTCCCATCAAGAGTGGGCTAATTATGTAGTTTCCTACTCAAGGTTATTCTATGCGTGTCACCTAGAAACCAAATCACGGCTGGGGTTTCTTCTCAGTACTTCTGCTCCCAACTTCCAGGTACTCTGAGAATACAGTCATGCTATCCACAAAGTAGGTCTTATAACTAAAAGCCAGACCCCATTACTTTTGGAGGGAAATTATAAAAGCGCTAAGACTTCACACAGAAACACATTTAGCCTAGAGTAGCTTCCCTGAAGACTCAAATGGCAGACAATTGTAGAAAAACATCAGCACATAGACAATTTGAAGTCTGAGGTTATCTAAAGTTTTGATTATTTTTCTTAACGTATTAAACCTTGTACCTTTCCCATCAAGAGCCACACCATAGCCTAACATGTGAAAAAAAAAATCATCTAGGAAAGGCTAGATACTGATTTAGATGATAAGAGAATGAGAATAATTGCAGCTGCACTATCATATAATCTACTAATGATTTCACTATAGTCTCTTTTCCCTTATATTTTAAATGTGAAATTTAGTAAAAGCTTTAGGGCAGGGATAATGAATGAGATGTCAAACGTAGAACACACAGACTCTTC